>NC_056725.1:1667443339-1667528339 GCF_019279795.1 Protopterus annectens
AAAACTAAAATGACTAAGTGTGTATGTGTGTAATATATGTGATACTAAACATCATAATACTAAACACAAAATCCTGAAATGTAAAAATGCTGAACTTTGCAGTGTTGAACTTAGAATATAGCATACATGTACTACATATGTACACTGTGTAAGAACACAGTTAATCAACAAACAATATCACTCACCTGTAGTGAAGCTCAGAAACTAGCACAAACATGAGCTCTGCAGAGGGGACAACTCCAGCTCTCTATATACATCTAGGTGTGGGCGGATTCTTATTTCAACCTTTTAACATTTCAGAGTGTTGACATTTCAACATTGTACAATCAGTAAGATGTACATATAGATTTGTCTCTCTCTCTCTCTCTCTCTCTCTCTATATATATATATATATATATATATGTAATCTACACCTATGTAGATATATCTAGATACAAGATATATGAGTGTTATATGAGTTATCGCTACATGCAATTTATCACATGCTGAAATGCTGGTGTTTTTCATTAGTGGCTCATTTGGGCAAATTATATAATGGTTGAAGTTAATTATATTGACTATTGCCATTACATAACTCCTGGGCTTTTCCCTTTCCTTTGTGTTTGTGCAACCCTGGAATTAATATATTTAATTTCTGGAGGTATGGGGTCAGAGCACTCATGTGGGGGGGGGTGCAAAGTCCCCAGCGTAAAAGTTGTTTTATGTTTTTCTTTTTGTAATCACAAATATAACTAGTGGTTTATATTTACAATTCCTTTTTTCTTTGATTTTAGTTGCAAGTAATGGTAATCACTGATGAGTTTCTTTGATGTGTTGTGTTTTGTTCAAACTCTCCAACAATTATTCATTATAAACTCATAGATAGATAGATAGATAGATAGATAGATAGATAGATAGATAGATAAATAGATCGTTCTATGATGTATGATGTTTGATCAAAGCTAACTTTGACTGAAAGAAACATCAGCATGCACAAATGTCTTAAAGTTCATTTGACTGAAACGCCACTTTATCAAAAGTAATCTATACAGCATATATATTTTAAAAAGCTCTTTAACAGGTGGGCAAGCTGCCCCTGCACTGCCCTTGTGGGGAGGAGTTGTCCTCATCACCTCCCTTTATTATATATTCTAACTCTGTGGTTGCACACTCATAGTGAAAAGAGAAAACACTACACACAGTAACTCAGTGCTGTTGGACAAACACAAAAATCTAAAAAACCCAGGGGTACAACCTGATGGAAGGCATTATCAGTCTCCACAAAATCTTCTAAAGTATTGCCCTAACAGCCCATGATGAAAAACAACAGCATAAATGCTGTTTCTGGACTTGAACAGCTTTCTTTGGCTTTTCACCCAAATGTGCTTTCCATCTTTTTTTTTTGGGGATATATATATATATATATATATATATATATATATATATATATATATATAGATACACACACACACACACACACACACACACACACACACACACACACACACACACAAAACCGAAGCTCTGCACACTGATCATTCCTCTGGGTGCATTAAGATTTCTGAGGTTGCCTTTTGAAATACCATCAACTTTAGAAGTTTTTCAGAGTGCAGTAGCTGAAATTATTAGAGCTAATCTGAGACCTTCCATTATCAGTCTCCTCTAAGCAAAAGTTTGATTTGTGACTTATGCAGCCAATGATCAGACTAAGGCAAAATGTGAAACTGAATAGAACTTTCAGATATTTTTGCCTAATCTTAACTTCATTGGACATGTGTCAAGTTCTAAAGTGCTAAAATTACACTTTGATAAAGTCAAAGATAATGTAAATACATAAAAAAATATTCAGTTATTATATGTCACATAATCTTTTATGTGGTTTCCTGGTATAATACAATATCTTTTCAAGTTAATTTCAAACTTTTCAGATATTAAATTCATATTTAGGAAACTGTTAAATATGATATTGCATAGTTTTGGTCAAAGAAATAGAGCAGCTCTTTGGAGATATTATAAATATATATAAGGAATGCTACAATGTTTCACAACTAGCAACAGTTCAGTGGATTGTTATAGCAATAACCCACACCCAGAAGTGGGTTATTGCTATTATACCATGACATTATTTAAGAAAAGAAACTGTTACTTTTCTTAAATAATGGCATAGTATAATGCCTGTTTACTGCCCTTCCGCAGATGTCTGGCATCCGCGGCAGTTCTGATGTACTGCGCGCCTGCGCAGTACATCAGAGTTGTAAAAGCAACGGAGAAAGCAACGGACATCTCCGCTGCTTATTTTAAAGCTGTCTCGCTATGTTAAACTCATTTAACATAGCGAGACATTAAAAAGCAACGGAGATCTTGCTTTCTCCGTTTTAACACTGCCTCGCTATGTTAAATGGGTTTAACATGGCGAGACAGCTTTAAAATAAGCAACGGAGATCTCCGTTGCTTATTTTAAAGCTGTCTCGCTATGTTAAACCCATTTAACATAGCGAGACAGTGTTTAAAAAAAACGAGTTATACTAATGGAAAAAAGTCCGGGCGACCGGACCTTTTTCCATTAGTATAACTCGATTTACAATGGGCACGCTGGCCAATCAGCGTGCACGTTTTGGGGGGATCATGGTATAATATGAAATAAATGCTTGATGCAGAAACTACTTTATTATGGTAGCCATTGGCATATGGGTCTGGAACCTTTACTAATGGGCAGACGTGTTATGCCCAAATAGAAAAAAATGCTGCCAATGGTCTTTGATTTTTAAAAAGTTCTATGGTTTTGTTTAAAATCATACATAAATGAGTCAAACCATAAGCCACCACACAGCATTCATAAGGTACAAACAAAGACTGAATCTGAAGTTGCAGAAATCATGACCCACAAGTTCAGTCTAAACCTAGTAATCAGTGCATAAAATGGACACACTTAATAGAGCTTATATTCAAGGGTATAAAGACTTTCTGGGGAACATTTACAAGTTCTCTTGATTGTTTCACATTTACCTGTATCAACTGAAAAGCTTGGAGAGGTAATTCTCTAGAATGAAAATCATGGTGATAAATAGCGGTGATAAATAATACTGCGGGCAGGTAAGTTACCCAGACTTAATGAAACAGTAAACATTAAACATTTTCTGATGGCACAAAGACTTTAAATGCTAAATGCTGTTGTTTAAAGTTGTTAAAAGTAGTAATATTTTCTCATTTTACAGAAATATGTTGTCATTCTAGAACAATTATATTTGGAGTTGTGTCACCAACACTAACCATTTCAGATAGAGAGTAACTCTTCTGAGTGGTTAGTGCCTGGTTACATTTTTGAACAAGGTTTTATATGCCCTGTAACTTTAAGATGAACAGACAGAACAAAAAAAAGCGCTTTATTGGTTACGGATGATAATGTGATTCATTTGTACTTCTTTTAAACTTGGTTTGTGTACTTAATTTTAACTCTGATGTAGTTCTGTTGAATAAAAAGAACGAAAGAGCTGAGTAGTTAAAACATGTGTCCATGCTTGCTTTTGTAGGATTGTTCAAGGTTTATTTGATTTTTTAAATCTATATGATGTTTTGTTGTTGTAATTTTAAACAAACAAACAAAAAATAATAATAATACAATGAAAAGTACTTTACCTTTTGCATTAATATGCCATGCAGAACACCTGAGTTTTTTTTTGCATACAAGGTTTATACATGTAGATATACAGGAGAAATATTTGAGCACATTCCTCGACAAATATACTCCTACACATACACACACAATGACAAAAATGCAAGCTTGATAAGAGAAATAATAATTCTGTAAATGTTATAAGAGCTGAACACATCAATGCCCAGTGTGATTTCACAACAAATTGCTGTTCAGGATACTATTGTGCTTCAGCGATCAACCTACTTCAAATCTATAATCCAGATATGGAAGACTGATCCAGAAACTAATGCAATGACTGTACATAAAGAACATGGAGCTGTTGAACGTGGTATTAAAAGTTGAAATTTCAATTTTACTGAGTTGCATTGCTATATATTCCATGACAGACTGTGGTGTGGCCAGACATAAACCATGTGCACTAATATGCAGACCTTTTAAAAATCATTTATTTTGTGCAATATGAAGTACTAGAATTCAAACAAAATAAAATATTTATTGTGGTTTATGGTCATGTGCATTGTTAAATTCTTTTTTTTCAGAAATTCTGGTTGGCTAAATGGACTTTCTGCTTAGAGTCATCTTTCTTAGTGGTAGTAAAAAGGTATACTGTACAGAAACATGCTATGTCTGAGGTTGGGGTGTTATATATGTAGATATAGGCTGGAATTCTTAGATAATGGTGTAGTACCTCAACTCTCACTGCACAGATGAGTTGAGTTGCAATGCTCTGCCATTTAATGATTCAGAGGCAAGCAGTAGATTTCAGGACTGTTCTACACAAGCACCTTATCCTATGACAAAGAGCACTCAGTCACACAGGCATATGCCCTGCATGGCCACTGTGATACTCACATGTATAAATACACATATACACATACACACACACACATACACACCAACACAAGCTCTCCCACACATATGCACACATACACACACACACACACACACACACACACACACACACACACACACACACACACACACACACACACACACACACACACACACACACACACACACACACACACACACACACACACACACACACACACACACACACACACACACACACACACATACACACACCTATCCTTCCCACACACATATAGGTTTTGGTTCTTAGGTTCATAGGTAGGTACTAGGCTATCTGCCCAAAGGCATTTATAAGCCTAGCCGGAAAGTGTTGGCTTTTGCTGCCCCCTTAGTTTAGTTCCCTGTACCTCTGTGCAGCAGAGCCATTGAAGTGATCCCTGGGGTAAACTTTCTGTTTCTCATCCAGTCATCAAGGTTTCTCTTGAAGAGGGTTAGTAGGGAGCTCTGCCTAATGTAGACTGGAATCTTGTTCCAGAGCATGGGAAGTCTATGGATCAAGAATCTATCCCTCCAGCATGTCCTATTTATTGTTGTGGTGAGGTTTAGATCCCTGGAGTGTGTGGCTCAAGGGGATATGGTTTTCTTTAGGTGAAGCATGTCCATCAATTCTGGGTTGGACATGGCCTTGTATGTCAGACAGAGATCACCTCTGAGTAGGCGGTATGCAACCGAGTACAACTGGAGTTTCTTCAGTTGAGTTGCATAGGGCATCTGCTTGAGGCCAGTAATTCTCTTGGTGAGGTAGTTCTGTGGTCTTTCCAGTTGATGCAGGTGTCTTGTAAGATACATCCCAAATGGGGCATTGTACTCTATGATGGGTCTGATGAGTGATGCATAGAGGGGCCCAATGACCTCTTTTGATCTGGATGCAAACCCTTTTGTGATTAGGTGGGACACACAGAAGGATTTTCTAACCACTTTGGCAATGTGATTATCAAAGGAGAGGTTACTATCTACTTGGGTCCCCAGATCCCTTATTACATCTTCCGTATTTAGGGTGCTACCACCTATGTGGTAGTTTGTGGGTACTTTGTTTTTTCCAAAAGGAATGACTATGCACTTTTTGGCATTTAGCTTGAGGCCATGGTTTTGACACCAGGCATCTGTCTCAGTGAGATCCTTTTGGAAGATGTCTGTGTCAGCCGGAGAGTCAATTATAGCCCCTAGTTTGCAGTCGTCTGTGAACCTGGTCAGCCATAGTCCTCCTGTGCTTGCCTGTACCTATGAGAAATATATGCCAAACAGGAGGGGTCTGTGGACTGAGCCCTGGGGAACACCACGTGTAACCGGTTTAGAGTCAGACCTAGCTCTTGCAACTCTTACTATGTGGGTTCTGTCCATGAGCCAGTTGGCAACCCATCTCATGATGTAGGGGTTTATATTCAGGCTGGTGAGTTTGTTTATAATACCTGAGTGGAGAATGGTGTTGAAGGTCTTTGTGAGGTCTAAGTAAGCTGTTTGAACCACCTTTCCCTCATCTATAGCCTTGGTAACTGTCTCAAAGAAGTCCACCAGGTTTAGAATCATGATCTGCCCTTAACAAAGCTGAACTGGGTAGGGCCCAGTGTTTGGAAGATTCCAATGTCTCTGTTAATGAGATCCATGATGATGTGCTCCATAGCTTTGCAGACCAAGCTAATCAGGCTTATAGGGCGATAGTTCCCAGGGTCCTTTGTGGCTCCACCTTTGTGGAGTGGAATAACTGTTGCTATGTGCCACTCTGTGGGCACATAGCCTGTGGAGAGGCTGAGTTTAAACAGTGTGTTTAGGTGAGCGGTTAGTTCATCTTTGAGCTCATGTAGGATGCAGCTTGGGACACTGTCCAGTCTCATTGATGCTGTGTTTTTAGCTTTGGAGAGGGCTGTTTTAACCTGAATGTCTGTGATTTTAGGGGCACTACATTCTTCTAGTATAGTTATGGGCCATTTTGGGGGTGAGAGGGGGGTGAAGTTTGCACTGAATCTGTCTGCCAGGATGTTGGCTATATCAGTCGGTTCAGTGTATTTTGTGCTATTCTGCACTAACTCCGAGCAGATCTGAGAATTGCCACTTAGATTCCTGACATAGCTAAATAATGCCTTGTGGTTATCTTTGGAGTCCATGGTAATTTTTCTTTTGAAGCTAGCCTTGGATGATTTTATGAGGGGAACGTAGTTTCTTGCCGACACTGATTAGGGATGTCTTCCCTTCTTGGGATTTTACTCTTTTCTGTACTAGTTTCCTCCTTCTATTGTATAGCTTGTTTATGGCAAGGGTCCACCAGACTGGTTTCCTTTTCTTGGAGGAGTGAGTCTTGGTTTTGTTTGGGATAGCACAATCCATGCATTCTTGTAGGTGCCCGTAGAGTGCATTAGTAAAGGATTTTGCAGCTTGGACAGCGTTATCCTTTATCATGGGGGCTTTGAAACTTCCCACCTCGGTCTTAAGTAACATGAAGTTTGCTTTTGAAAAGTTTTTCACAGTGGTTTCTTTGACCGGGGGTGGTGGCGGAATATGGATATCCAGAGTGATTAGTTTATGGTCAGATCTAACCAGCGAGGGGTTGATCTCCAGTGTGGAACACCGGTCACCCATGTTGGTGATGACCAGGTCCAATATGTTGTCACCTCTGGTGGAGGTGTTGACCAGTTGATTCAGGGCATTTGAGTTTATAAATTCTAGGAAATGTTGAGCAAGGGAGTTTGTACTTGAGTAGTTCTCCCAGTTAATGTCTGGGTAATTGAAATCACCCAATATCAGGGTGTTTGGTAGGACCTTTATGTTTCCCAGTGCTTCCAGAAATGCAGAGTGGGGGTCCTGGGACATGGTGGGTGATCTGTAGCAAGCTATAATTTGAATAGCAGTTTTGCCCATTGTTAGTTGCATGTGAACCCCCACACACATATACACACCAACATAACCCCACCACATGCACACACATGCCTACATCCTGTACCTGAACATTTGTCATCCATGAGCTGCATATTCATACCAGCCACTGGTCATGTAAGGCAGTTGGTCATCCATCACACATATACATAAATTTAGTTACAATAATCATTACATAGACACTCATAAACTCACTCATGTACTGTCCTTATATGCTTACAAATACAAACAAATCAAGATATACTTTCACATATCCCCATGCAGACATGGTTTATTGCTTACAATACCCCAAGCTAGTAAATAAAAATCCCCAATATACATAGAAATTGAAAACAAATGGAAGTCACTTTATTCCTCATGCCTCAGCATTAAGTCTTAATGGGTACACCCAAACAACCATTCATATAGTGGATGAAACTTATATACTTCTTCAATACAAAATGAATTAACTAATAATTCAAATAAACGTTCTTAATGGAGAAAGATTTAGAAAAATTCTGCATTATATAGAACAATTAATAGTAAAACACCATCAAAGCATGCTCATCTAATTTACTTCATTATTTAAACCATGAGGAGACGGAGCATTATATTTTAGAATTAACCTGTTTTCTAATTTATTCATCACACAACATTTAACACCACCCATCAGTGATCATACAGTTTTGCAAGAGAAATGTTCTCTTAATTTTAACACTTTCCCATTTGTAGTTTACTGTTTTCCTGTATTGGCAGTCTACACATGGAAAAGCCCATCCATTTCTAATGACAAATTTCCCTCTCAATGAAATGCATAAGTGCGCGGTACTACTTAGCTGTGCATTTTTGAACTGCTGTTGAGAGCAACTTCCACAGTTCCATACTACAGAAGTTTCCTAACTGACCAATATTCTGGGCTCCTTAGACACTTTATTAGCATAGACTACACCCTTCACTTCCATATTTGAATGAGGCACCTAAACCACTCACTGGTCAGTAGTGCAGAGCTGCACTACCAAGTGGCTATTTCTGCAAGAAATGGTACAAGCTTGTTTCATATATAAAGTACCTTGAACAGTTTTTGTATACTAGACAACTTGTCACTGAATTCTGGTCATAGTCTATTTGCAATCATTATATTTAAGTTTAAAGTTCAGTATTTTATTTATATAGTATTTGTTAGCCTGGGTAGGGCATTGATCCATACAGACCTCTTTGAGACTTATCTAGGGAGCACCGTCTGGTTAAGTGACTTGCAGAGTCACACATAAGGTACATTGAGACAGAGGGAATCAGCTCCTGGACTACATGATAAAGCTCATTAATAGCTCTGAACCTTCATCCTATGTACTACCAAACATCAAATATATGAAATGTATCTGTCTTTGAAATGAAGGTGACATAGCATCTGTGTTCATAAACATTATCTAGTATCTATAGTTACCTGTATCTTTAAATGGGAGGGATCAGTAGTTAGCCTTATGTACCAGGTGACTTGTGTAATAGACTGCAGTTCAGTAAAACTGTTGCTGAATACATAGATGTGCATCGTGTCTTGCACCTCTTTGTTAAGTTATCTTGAGTACGTGTGTATTTAAATGACTTCATAAAACCACACTTTATTCCTTTTTGCCTGGCATATCTCTTTGCACTTTCTACTTTGGCACTGATATGGCTCATCAGCTACAGCATCTGTAGTACTCCCTTCTCTAGTAAACACCGGCATCTGTTTCACTAACTTCATAGTTGAAGCTACATGCTACAGGGCACATCCTTATATTGCACCCGTTCTAAAAATGCTAAAATTGTGAAGCTCAAATTTGTTTCTGATCTACAGTGCTGCAACAGATCATTAAAATTAATGTGAGTAAAAATCTGTCATATTTGATTGGGGCAAAAACATTTACATTAAACTGTTTGCTATTAAACATACCACAAGATTTGATCCTGCTGAATACTTACAGTATGTCACAATATATTTTCCCAGAAAAAAAAATAAATTATTTGGTGAAATTATTTTTATTTATATCCATAAGGCTCCATTTAACTCCAGCTCCAACTAAATATAACAATCATCAAGTTGGCTTGGTACTGCAGAAAAAAAATGCCCTATCACTGCCATGGTCTCAGTGGGAAAATGTTTCAAAGACAAATGGTAGATTGTAACAGATATTTTTCACTGATGTGAGATTCTGTCAAGAGTGCATCTATGAAAGGAAAACATTTCTGATATGAAACTGATATGCAAGTAGATTCCTTCTAATTTTATAAAAAACAGTCAGAAAAGTATACAACAGATTAGTTAATTACTATAATGCTGAAGTGAAGGTGCAAGTATGAGAGTATTATTTCATAACATTAAGAATTGTTTAAGGATTTACAAAAAAGAAAAAAAAAACACCAGTGAAAATGATAAGGAATATCCATGCCACTGTTTCATCTAGAGACCTGGGTAGAGTGAAGCCTACAATATGTCCTGTACTATGTGAGTGAGTCTCAGAACACTGATGAAGAAAGACTGCAGGTTCCTGTAGTTGGCACAGTAGTACATTAGAGCATGCTGTTCCACATATGCTTTCCTTTCAGTTTTAGTTCAACTGGACTCAAATATGAGGAAGGAGGCAAGCTATATATCTGTATATATTTGTGTTCTGGTCATCTAATGGAAGTTTGAGACTCAGCAGTGCGAGCCTTGAAACTGAGAAAAAATTAATGTGATTTATTACAAATAACACTGAAGAGTGAAAGTTGAAAACAATTGTATCTAGGAAAAAGGAAATCCTCTGAGATGCAACAATTTTCAGCTTAGCAAATATTTTCCCATGATCACAGTTACATTTCTGCCATTTTGAGGATGGCAGAGTCACACTTAAGATAATAATAAAATTCCTATTTGTTAACCAGGTCTACCTGCAAAACACACAGTCCCTTTTCAGGGGTGATCTGGAAACCATGTTTGGTTATGTGACTTGCTCAAGTTGACATAGCAGACAAATGAGTGCTGCAGCAAATAATTAGAGAGGGAAAGGTAACCAAATGGAAAGAGGCCAAGAATTTATTTGGCCTGCAGGCTAGAGATTGCCTTCCCTATCAAGGATTTGATATCAGAGCATAGGCAAAGAGAAAGAAATAGGGGGATCCTAAGTGAAAGACCAGAACTGTTAGAGTTTTTAATAGAATCTACAACAGACGCTGCTGTTAAAATAGGAATAATTAGTTGCATGATAACTGTAAGCATCAATCAGAGGAGGCTAGAAAGGAATGGGAAGAGAGAATGGGTAAGCAATTCACAAAGAAACATTGGGATATATATATATATATATATATATATATATATATATATATATATATATATATATTTATATATATGTGTGTGTGTGTGTATATATATATATATATATATATATATATATATATATATATATATATGTGTGTGTGTATATATATATATATATATATATATACACACACACACACACACACACACACACACACACACAGACACACACACACACACACACACACACACACACACACACACACATATATATATATATATATATATATATATATATATATATATATATATATATATATATATATATATATATATATATATATACACACAAATATATGTCTCACAAAGAATCAACAATCTCTTAAAGATTTAGGATCTTTGTTTGGAAGTGTTTACATAGGTATTTTTATATCTCAAGTAGACTCTGAAGAATTTTTCCTTGGTTAGATAGCAAATGTTGCCGGTGTGAGGAGGAAGAAAGAGGTAACTGGGACCATATTTTCTGGAAATATAATGAGTTGGTAGACTTTAAAAATCCCCTACAGATGACTCTGACAGAAATACAAGCTGCCCAAATTGGTATGACTAAGGAACTTATTTTTTGAGCTATAATACAATATCGGAATTGCCTAGACATAGTAAAGTCTTGCTGAGTCTAACTAGGGTGGCTGCCAAAAAAGCAATTGCTAGAAAATGGAAATCAAAGTCTAAACTAACTGTACTAGCAATAGTAAACATACTAACAGAGATAAAAGAACTGGAAATGGGATCGTTTGAAAAGGGTAGGTAAAAATTACATAGAAAAAACTATGGAAATTATGTGAACAATACAGTAGATGAGGAATGATATTTAAAAGAAGGCAGGATTTGAATGAGCTTTGTAATGCTTGACTGACAATGACTGGATAGATTATAACTGATGTATAATGCTGCCAACTAAACATGCCAATATGGTTTGTTTTCATTTACAAAATGTATGATTGCCTATGTCATAGATGATAATTTAATAAGGATGTTTATTGCTAAAAAAACATATACCACAAGAACTACAGGAAAAAAATGCCACTATACCAAAAGAACTACAGCTCAAAATTTTAACTTCTTCACCAACTGTCACACTTACAACAGGAGCATTTACAGCTTTCACTTTTTCACTCAGTTTGTGTAATCACAGAGTTGGTGCATAGAGACAGAGAGTATGGAGGCACAGGGCAGTTTGCCTACAGGCAAAAAAGGGATGTTTATATGAGCTGTGCATTTGCTTAGTATTGATACTTTCAAGTATGGCTTTATTTGCAGCATTAGATGTTTTGATGGTGCTTAAACACAATGTGATTAATCATAATGAAACCACTGGGTACCTCTCATTATGAAAAGTGGAAGATTTAATATTTTCCACAATTCATATCTGAGTGTCATACTGATGAGCCAACCTTAATTTTAGACTACAAAACAAAACTAAATCTCCTGTTTGCACTGATAACAATATCTGCAACTTTATTCACTCTTAGGCTTGTTGTAGGGTATGAAAAAGGTAATGTCAGTTGAGAGTTAGACATATGGTCACCATCTGATGTATCAAAGCTTATTTGGTCAACACCAGGCGATGAATGCATAACCAGTTCAGCAACGGAGATATATCTTACCCAGAATTTTGATGAACACACAGAATGCACATTAGATGAGTGATTATAGGAAGTTTCCACCTGCTAGGGGAATGAAGGCAAGTTATCTCTTTAGACAGTTGCACTTGAGAAAATAGACTTTGTAAATTCCTGCTGTGATAAGGCAAGGCAGATTCATGAGTTAATGGGCTGGAGTACTTCTTGTTTGACATTGTTCTGCATTTATTAAGGTGAGATACCATCAGTGATCTTGAGAGCAAACTGCCATCTGAATCAACAGGGTCATGCAAACAATTACAATCAGGTTGAGACATACAGGAAAATTACTTTAGAGGCTTTACTGTAATAAATGTCATTAAATAATGTTTGCTTCAGGGTAACTCGGAGAGCTGCAAAACAGAAACTGTCTAGTGCATGGTTCGTAGAGCAAACTGAGTTTTAAGCCGGCATATCTCAGTTTGCACATGCACCATGCCAGCTGTGACACACTGACCGTTGGATAGCCTATATTTCATTATATAATGGACACATTTTCATACTATCAAATGTTTGGAAGTATTCATCCCTCAAAAATTCAAATAAATTTATCCTCAGCACCTGCAGATATCTGCTCACGGTCATTTTCTTGGATCTTATTGTCATTAGTCAAGTCAAAAGTTTCTATAATTATTATGATATTACTGAATTCATATGGGCAAAGAAAATTTACAATGTAACTTTATTCATTGCATTCATTCATTTATTTTCATTTTCTGATATGTATATTATCCAGAACATTTAGTGGGCATTCACCTAAGAACCAGTAATGTATGAGATAACATTACAGTGTAGGACAGTTGTGTTTGTACACAAACTTTCATGCACAGGCGCACGCACACTGCACATGCACAGCATGTACACCTATGGATTTTATGGAAGTGCACACACACACACACACACACACACACACACACACACACACACACACACACACACACACACACACACACACATACACATACATGCACTGTCTTCTCAATATTTCTCTGTATCTCTCTGCCCCTCTCAATCTCTCTCTTGCTTTCTCTCTCTCTCTGTCTTCCTACCTGTACACATATGGACTATTGTACAGACACAAAAATTCATCTATCAACATATCTTTGAGATGTGGAAGGAAACCAGAGTTCCCATTAGGATGTGGGAGGAAACAGGAGATCCATTTGGAAGCACAGATGGATTCAGCAGATATATCCAGGGGGCACACACACATTGATTGGCATTCTACCATCACCAATGATGATGCAGCAATACAAACAGAAAATGATCGACTTTATCAATTGACTTAGCTACTGGTGTCATTTCAAAGGGATCCAATATTTGTCAGCCTGGGAGGACATGGCTGCTTTGCTAGAGATGGCCTGCACCCATCACCTCTAGGCTTTCGGATACTGGCTAAAACATTAACCACCCCTATTCTGCATTTTTAGGCATTACCAAACAGGCAAACCTACAAACAATGAACAAACACAACAGACAATACTCAGGACAAGCTAAAGGTGCTGCTGCTCAATGCTAGGAGTCTCAAAGGAAACTGCGCTCCCTGGAAGTAGTCCTCACTCTGGAGAATGCAGACATCTGTGCAGTTACAGAGACATGGTTTAAAACCACAGAAAGCATTCCAGCTGTGCATGGCTATAATGTCTATCATATGTTCCATTCACTCACTGAACATGAGAGATTTAAAGGAGGAGGTGTATCTATCTAAATAAAGGATACTCTCACCTCAAGATTTGTCAAGCAATATGACATGCTAGGGCTAATCCATGTCCAACTATCTATGGAAAAAATCGATTACCGAACACTTGCTATCTGGAGATCCCCCTCCATGAACCAGGATGCCCACACATCATACCTAGAGTTACTAGAATCACTCACCATCCAGCCCTATACCATACTCATGGGTGATTTTAATTACCATTCCATTAAATGGGAGGCATACATGACCACTAACACACAGGCTCAAATATTCTTTGACTTTACAAATTCAAATATCCTGGAGCAGTTGGTCTGCACTCCCACCAGGGGAATGATTATTCTATATCTTAAACTCATAAAATGGAAGAGCACTGCTCCCCCCTGTGTGTGATGTCTTCACTAGTATGATCAGATCACAAAGCGGTTTCCCTGGAAATTAAGGTAAAATTAGACTCCACACCAAACCAGAAGAATTTAAAACACTTTCTAAGGCAAACTATTCCTATTAAGCAATGACATAGCTAGATTCCAAGCTCCTCCAAATCCAGAAAACACAGTAACCAATGCAGAGCATTACACTAAAGCCCTGTATGACTATATAAACAACTGCATAGAAATGGCAGTACTGAGCCGAAGTGAGCCCAGGTCAAACTGCAAAAACAAGCCACCCTAATGGACTCCTGGTGTTAATAGGTTGTACAACAAAAGAAAAAAAATCCTGTCAAGAAATAAGAGGGAATGTGCACAACAGAGCAAAAAGTCCCTCATTGGTTTAAACAAGTGATTCAAGGAACTAGTCAAGTCTCTGAAAGCTGGCTTGCGGTATACCACATGCTATCCCTTTCCCTATAATATACTTCTACTGACATCTTTTACCAGAAAATTCAGAACATAGCCTTTTATATTCACAGGTGAAATAAATAATTCCAATCAGCTTTCTATTATTATTTAGTTGTATGGTGCAATATCAGTATTAATTTATTTATTAGTTACTTATTTATTTGTCTTTGTTAACTAGGAAAATTCGACTGGGTATAACACATTTTTCAGCAAATACTCAGGGAGAAAAGCTCCTTGACTTTTCATATATATTAACAGTTGTAGTTATAACTAAAAAACAGAACATTTGCAGGACAGTTATATACAGTAGAAATATTTACATTCATGAGTTAGGAAAAAAGGATTTATGTAATTAAACATTTTTTAAATTATTAAGTTTTACCTGTTTTGACAACCTTATTTGTGACAGTTGAAAAAAATGTTAATAGAGACAGAAGCAATCTGAGCATCTGTAAATCCATGGCTAAGGGAAGATAATCCTGTGGCATATGCACTTCTTGTCACTGTCTTATAATACTTTACTGGAAATGTTTGTTGAATGGTATTTGCAACAGGAACTTGGATTGCCCAATAAGCTTATTTAAATAGTTTTTGGTCAGAATGTCTGAGCTAAGTTGTTATATTTATGTCACCATACTACAGTGAAACAAAATAAATGGTAACTGTAGAGCTATGTTTAACAGTTAATACAGACCAATGCAAAACTATGATGTTCAACTTTTGAGTAGAAATGCATACATATTGCTATTTTATTTGAGAATTTTAGAGAAAATGTCTGGGGATTCAGTAAACTCCATGTAGGCTTCGTTTGAAGCCTACACGGAATTTATGTGTTTACGCAGCAAGCAGTAATGCTAATTACATATTCATGCCACACACCGCATTTAAACATAAACAAGTGTTGCTGGCCAGTAAACCATGTAAAGCAACATGGATAGCAACAGACATGTAGACCTGTTTACTGACGGGCAAACTAGATCTGTGGGATTGCACAAAATGTCACAATGATTACCAGGGTTAATAATATAGCAATGCATATCTCCAAACAAACCAGTGGACTCAATAAAGGCAGAATACTCCAGTGCTCAGAAAGTAATTTTTTTTTGTAGACGCAGATACATAAGCATCTACAGTAAATTTACTTTCTGAGCACTGGAGTATTCTGCTTTTATTGGGTCCACTGGTTTGTTTGGAGTTTTATGTTTTTATCTTTTTGTGGACCTGACATCTGGATAAGGATTGTGGTTGTTGCTGTTTTTACATAGCAATGTATATGCTCCAAACACATTACAGGACAGTGTATACAGTGCAGAGTATTGTGGAATCCCATTTCAGGCATTCTGTACAAAGTTGTGTAAATGATCCATAATGGTACATTAACTACCATTTAAAATAAACAGTCAGGGTAAGTGTGTGCATTCAATAGTGACACACAGATGAATTGTAGGAATGAATACAGGGAAACAGGACAGGTAAAATATCTAAATGTACAACAGATGAGGGCAAGTAAATGAAGACAGTCTTAGCAGGAACACTAATCACATATCAGCATGATACAGTATAGACAGCACAGTGACAAAAGTATATTATGTGACTGTCACACAAGGTGACATATCAATGGCGAATATTCGTTGTGATATAAGCATCCTGACATGGATAATGGAGAGGACATTTATCAGGAATGTTATACACAATAGGGGTTAGCTGCATACTGTGAAACTCTGCAAAATGAGTTGTCTGAACATGAATGTAATGTCATCAGAGGTCGCCACCAAGTGGGACATATAGTTACAGGATCATGGACAAAGTAAACAGATGCACACACAATCATGGACAATATTAGAATAATACCACCAGTAATCTCATGTCTGTGACATAACATATTGGACTGTGAGTGATCATAGATGGTTCTGCAAAAACACACTTGTACAACTATTATGACACATCAGCAATCTATGAGGGTAATCAAGCACACTGCCCTGACACTGTAACATCTGCTGGAGGTGTTAGGACGGACACTGCTATACCAGTATATGACATTATGATCAATCCAGGCTAGTGAACAGGTGTGCATGGCATACATATGGCACACTCCATACTGTCACAAATGTAACCCATGTCATCAATGTTGCCAAACAGCTATGTATGTACTGTGTGCATCACCAGAACAGGTATCACACATGCATGTGGTATATCACTTTGATGGGGGTTCCGCACCATTAGACAGTAATGTTTATACCACAAAAAGAATACTTAGGTATGGCCAATAAGATGTGTGGCAGCTCACTGTGGCAAAGGTGGTTCAATTGAGTTATGCATCCGTAGAAGATGTGCAAAGAGGTACATGAAGATGGGTGCATTGTATTCAGTTATTGGTGATGAAGGCTGTGAACTATGAAAGTATTATGGCCTTTGATGTGGGCATCCTGCACATACTCAGGAGTTGTGTTACATACAAAGGAGTAGTCACCACTGTGGACACATTTTGGTGGATGTTCCGCATACCATCTACCTCAGTACACAGGTCACATACCACTTGGTCTGCTCATGGGGGTGTGATATCTACATTATCATTGGGTTGTGCATTTGTTTTTATAACTTAAGAACTCCCCCCATGTTTTTGTTTCATCTCATGTGTTTTCATGGCTACGGCAACAATCATTGGTGTGTGTTAATACTGTCTGTATTGTACTAATATCACAGCAGAAGTCTGACTTGGAGACAGTTGGACAACACTTTATAGGTGATGACATCAGTAGTGTCTGGTGAGGAAAATATGGTAATAGCAGTGTCCCACATGGTGGTGTAAAAATGCTCTCTCTGAAGTCAAACAAGTGGATAGATGCAGGCACACCCTCACCAGTTAACTCCAGTGAGAACAGAACCCCTACCTAGGTAAACCAACTAAAAACCTCTGCAGTTAATGCAAGCACCACAGGACAAGCCTGATTTAGTGGCTGTTGGACAACAGTTTATAGGTGATGACATCAGCAGTGTCTGATAAGGAGAAGATGGTAATAGAAGTGTCCTACATTCTGGTATAAAATTCTCTCTCTAATGTCAAGCAAATGCACCAACACACATACACACACACACACACACACATACACACACACACACACACACACACACACACACACACACACACACACACATCAGTTGACTGCCGTGAGAACAGAGCCCTTACCTAAGGTAAACTGACTAGAGACTTCTGTATTTAATGCAAGTGCCGCAGCACAACGTTAACCTCGAGAGTGTGTGACAACACTTTATAGGTGATGATACCAGCACTGTCTGGTGAGGAGAAGATGGTAATAGCAGTGTCTCACATGCAGATATAAAATGTTCTGTCTAATGTCAAGCAAGTGCACAAACATACATACACACATACACACACACAACACACACACACACACACACACACACACACACACACACACACACACACACACACACACACACACACACACACACACACACACACATCCAGTTGACTGAAGTGAGAACAGAACACCTACTTATCTAAGAACATGGACTAGAGTACTCAATACTTTATGCAAGAGCAGCAGCACAAGTCTGACTTTTACAAGACTACAGGCCAATTTATAGAGGATGATATCAGCAATAGATGCTGGAGAGAAGATTTTGAAAAGCCTGCATGAAATGGGTAGCTAGCCATGTCCATCTGTCAGGATATTAAATTTCTGCATGCTACCAGATTGATGAATGTGCAATGTTAGTATTTGTTGTTGTGTTTTCAATATGCAGGTATACTTTAAGAGACAGCTTTACATATTAAATGCAAACAGCTGTCCACATTACTGCAAGCATTTGAAAATCTTAATGTGTATTGTCATTATAAAGATGTGCATGGTATTTAAGAAAACATTTATTATTTATTTGTGTAGTGTAGTTGATATATTTGTGAACAAGTACTGAGAAACCAAGTCTGAAATACATTGGTGGAGGTAACAAATTGCTACAGTGTAAATATGTGTTCTTTTCTTAAATAGTGCCATCCCTTTGTTTGTGTTTTTACATGTACTTTCATGGGATGAAGACTAAATGGACAGTAAACATAAGTAATACATGTTATTGTCCACTTTGCATAATGCACAACAAAGCAGCTGGTTTGCATGATCAATGGCAAAGTGTTTGCACATGCTTTTCCTCTTTACACATAGTTAAGCAGCAAGCAAATGTAAGCCTCAGTGGTACAATTATGAGAGTTCTCAGTACTGAGTGTATGAAACACACTTGTTTATCTGACTCTGTGGAAACAGGTGTAAATGCATTAATGCATGCCTTTTGGAGACGAGATGATGGGTCCCAAATCCAGGTATATCTAATAGTTTTAAATAAGTATTGATAATGCAATGAAATAATTCTGTATATTATATTCACTCTGTGTTACCTTAGCATCACGTGTTTAAGTGGCATTAAGAGAGGGCAACTATACCAAGAAAGAGCCACTCACCATCGCTTGGCATTAGTGCTTGATGCTAAACTCTGCATGAACACAGAGGCCAAAAAGTGAAGGGCTCCATTTCTTTTTTTTACTCATGTGTGTTGTGTGTGATTCTATTTTTTTACCAGATTAAAGGTGTTAAAATTGGTTAGGCAGGAAAGCGGTGAAATGGGGGGAAGGGGTGCAAACAATGGGAAGAACAAAGGGAAAGCAAGATAGGAATGTGCAGGATGGAGGTAGGAAAGAACTATAGCTATCCACTACTTCAACAGTGTAAAATGGAAATATATATATAGAATATTGGCTGAATTCAGATTATCACCTCAACAAAATGGGGTGACAACAACACAATCATGTTGTATAGCCAAGAAGACATGTGTGCAAAGTGGAGACCTCTGTACGGGATGATTTTTTTTGTGGGACAGGTGCCCCCCCCCTTTTTACTTCAGCAAGAGAGGAATGTTGAGTAAGGGACTCTGGTATTTCTGGGTCAGCTAAGTAGAGTAGGTGAGGAAGCAGATGCAAGCAAACAGGACAAACAAGACAAGACACAGGGAAGGTGAGGGTCACAAAAGGTTGGGGCACACCATGAATGGGGTTAGGGAGGGGACAACAGAATCCAGTCCTCACCAGCAGGACTGTCATCACTGTCCTTTTACTCCACTGGCTGTTGGAGTGCGTGATGTCTCCTTCTACAGACCATATGGGAGAGCATCATCTCCATCCAGCATAGACATGCACAGTGGTGCTGCACATGACCCATTGCACCAACCCTGGTATCTCCTGGTGGGTGATAAAATCCCTTGCAAAAACTGGTGCCAGAGCCTGTGGAGTGGGGGCAGGCTGAGCCACTGGTGTTGGTCTACATCCCTGTGCTGTAAAGCATTTTGTGATTTCTTAGAGATGGATGACCTGGAAACGATTTGATGACACATAAAAAAAAGAAAGATAAAGGTTGGGGTATGAGGGAAATAAAGAGATAAAATTAGTACCATTTTAGCTGAAATTTTAAATTTAAGTATACTTATTAACAACTACAAACTATAACTAAGAATTGCTCAAAGTAATCCTTGCAATGTGCAGATATTGCACATATGCTTGGTCCTGTTATACAGAGTAAGTTAGCAGCATGGCATTTATGCCACTTGTGTAGAAATTAATTTATGTAATACTTTTAAAGGATTGCATTATTTTATACTTGTTACTTGTGACATTTGAACCCACAGCATCTAACTACAGTCTTACGCTTGACTGCTTTTGTTTATCCTATAGACTGAAGCATGCACTTTGTATTTTCTAGCACTTGGTATTTTACAGCATAGGCTAGATTTAGGTTTGCTGAATCTAGACTGGCATTATCTGAGCACTAAACCAGCCATCTTACATTAAGATGGCCCCTATACCAATGTGGCAGAAGAGTGTAGCAAAGGACCCATCTGAGTTTGAGAATCTTGGAATAAGGCTCAGTATTGAGCATTTCCACTGGCCAGCTTGTTTGAAAATTCCTTAGCTTAGCTTGTTTTTAGGTAGCATGTTTGCAAGGGCCTCTGCTCAGTTTACATGAGCTGCTCTAGGATTGATGTGCTATCTATGATCTCTTGAGTGAATCCAAAAGAAACCCAAGGCATCCCTTGAAATCAACAGAAAAATAAGAATTTTCTTCACTGTACTGCACTTTTAAAGTGTGTATTACCGAACTGCTGCCTAGTATTAACTGTTTTTAGCCATTTTAACTAGTTTACTGTTTCAACTATTTGCTATTTGAGACTGTTTTTTCTGCACTTTATATTTTCTAGTACTTGTGTATTTTATAACATAGCTAGATTCAGATTTGCTGAATCTAGACTGGCATTGTCTGAGAGCTACAACCAGCCAACTTACATTAAGAGGGCTCCCTGCACCCTTTTGGCAGACAAGTGTAGCAAATGACCCATCTAAGTTGGAGGTTGTTGGAATAAGGCTCGGTATTGAGCATTTCCATTGGCCAGCTTGATGAAAAATTGCTTAAATTGTTTTAAAAGGAGTTCTCACAGTTACTACATAAGCCCCATGTTTGCATGGGTTTGTGTCTGTTTTAACACAGCTCCACAGAGTTTGGTGACTAGCCACTGCTCCACTATCTTCATCTGAGCAGTCTGAGGCATCTGTTTGCATATAGTGGGTGTAAATATTGGAAGCTGTAGATGCAAAAGCTAAAGTAGATTTATTTTCACTTAGAAGCTGCCCGTGCTCCAACTGAGGAACCCCTTGAATTGTGCTTAGCTGCTTGGAGAGCACCTCAGCTGGGCTTTCAACAGCATTTACCATTTTAACTGAACTCTCCTACTCCCTAATAGTCTCGGACCCCTTAAGAGCCCCATTAGTGTAGACCCAGCATTAAGCCTCCAATTAAACCACATCCTTCCTTATTAAACTAAGAATTTACACCTAGTATTATGGATGGTCAGTTTCCCCTCCATTTCACCTACCAACCTGATTGACATGAGTATCCTGAGGCAGTGTAGCAATTGCCTCATGTACACTGACAGCCCACTACTCCTAAACCACTCAAGCTCAATTTGTGAGATGCATATACAATAAGAATTTAGAATCCTTGCTTTCTTGTTCATAGAACAGTGACAGTGAACAGGTTGTCAGCCAACATACTACACCTCCTGCACAAATCACGCTCTCTACACATAAACCATCATATGCAGAGGTACTCACCAGAAATTTACCTAAACACCAGAGACCTCCAAAACACAAACAATGCACTCCTAATATAGTGCCTACAGCACTCAATACAAATAAAATCACAAGCACAAGTATCTCACAAAACAAGCTCCTAAGGCAAAGCACGTCTAAACCAAATTTTTGGTCATAGGCAACTCCATAGTGAGACACACAGATATCATACACATGCACTCAAGTCTCTCCACAACAAGTACCATTATGACTCCATCATAGTTCATGCTGGTGTGAATTACTTGAGATATATCTTACTGGACTATATGAAGAGAGACATGACTGAGCTCTCTGAATATGTGTCTCAGACAGGTATGTCTCTAGCCTTGAGCAGCATACTACTTTCACCTAGATGATACCACAATATATACAAAAAATGACTGACTTCAATAATTGGTTTAGTTTCTGGTGTCATTCTAATGGGTTTCAATACCTCTCAGCCTGGGATGACATGGTAGATAGACCATGCTGCTTTGCCAGAGATGGTCTTCATCTGTCATCTCTGGGATTTTGGTTAATGGGTAAGGCTTATGCCTCCCCCATAGTGCCATTTTTAGGCAATGTCACAACAACAAAATTCCTGACATAAAAATATCTTCAAAAAACAAACTCAAGGTTATGTTGCTAAATGCTAGGAGTCTAAGCCTAAAACTGCACTCACTGGAAGCAGCCCTCACCTTAGAAGATGCTGACATCTGTGCAGTCACAGAGACTTGGTTTAAGGCTGTGGAAAGCACCTCTGCCATACTGGGTTATAACGCCTTCCACACATTAAGACCACAGACTGAAAGTGCAAGAACTAAATGAGGTGGAATATCAATATTCATCAAAGAGAAACACATCTCTAGACTGATTAAACAAAATGATTCCCTTGAACCAATCCAAGTCCAACTGACTGTAGGTAAGACCCCTCTCCAAGTTATTGCCAGTTATAGGACACCCTCCATGAATCAGGATACCGCACTGCATACTTGGATCTACTTGAATCACTCAAGATACAACCAGACACCCTGGTTTTAGGTGACTTTAACTACTCACCCATAGATTGGGTAAATTATACATATACAAATACACTTGCCCAAAGGATCTTGGACTTCATCAACTCCAATGCCCTGGACCACAAGGGGCCCAAACATTCTGGATTTGGTGCTCATTAACATGGGTGATCCTTGCACCCCCCCCCATGTGGGCAACCCTCCCTAGTGAGTCTGATCATAAATCAATCTCATTAAAAGTAACAATAGCATCTGACCCCCCCCCCCCCATTAGCAACAACTAGACTAAAGAACATCTCCAAAGTGAAGTACAACCTAATATGTGACAACATTAATAGCTTCATAGTTCCTGCCCTCACTGATGACATGGACACCTATACTGAAATTTAAATCAATGCCTTCTATAAGCAACTATACAGATCTACTGATTCAGCTGTAACTGATAGGACCAAAATGAAATCCTCAAGAAAGAACAAGCCTGTCTTGTGGACATCCACCATTAACAGGTTATACAATAAGAGAAAGAAATTGCTGTCCAAGAGCAAGAAGGAACTGTCTCTGAATTGGAAGCATTCCCTCCTCAGCTTAAACAAGCAAATAAGACACTTCATAAGGCATTCTAAAGCTAATTATGGATCCAATTTAGCCTCCTTTGCTAAGGATAACCATAAGGCCTTCTTTAGCTATGTCAGAAACCTTAAAGGAAAAATCCCAGATCTGCATAGAACTGGTTGTTAATGGCATCTAATATACTGAACCCACAGAAATAGACAACCTGTTAGCTGACAGGTTCAGTGCTTCTCCCCCCTGTCCCTGCCACATATCTCCCAAAGCATCTCTGCCACCTGCCCTCCACGTAGTATCTGCAAGGAGCAGGCTGTAAATGCTCCCTCCAAAGCCAAAAACACAGACTCTGTGGGACCTGATAATATCCCAGGCTGAGTTCTAAATGGATTAAAACAGAAACTAGCTGCACTGCTGAATACTTGTTTTAATCACAGTCTAAGCACTATTTTTGTATCTGCTGAATGGAAAACAGCAACCATTATCACATTATATAAAGCAGGTGTCTCCACTGACCCTGGGAATTACAGACTCATAAGCCTGACTAGCCTAATCTGCAAGGCTATGGAAAGAATAATCATGGGCCTTATCAACACTGATATAGGAGACCTCCAAATGCTCAACCTGACCCAGTTTGGCTTTGTTAAAGAGAGATCCTGTCTCTTGAACTTGGCGGAATTCTTTGAGGCAATCATCAAAGCCCTGGACAAAGGCATATTCATGCATACAGTCTATCTGGAACTGGTCAAGGCCTTTTACACTATTATCCACTTGATAATCTCACCCAGCTGGAGATCTACCTGTGTATCATCAGGTGGGTTGCAAACTGATAACCTCCACCAGCAGACCAGTAACCAGTGGTGTTCCACAGGGATTGGTGCTGGAGCCCCTACTGTTTGGAATTTACTTCTCAGATTTACAGGCTAAAATTAAAAGGCCTAAGGCTGACAAGGTTTGTTTATGATTGCAAAATTGGTGCAGTCATTGAGTCTCCAAACAATGTTAACATCCTACAAGAGGGACTTACACTGACCAATGATTGGTGCCAAAGTTATGGGCTAAAACTCAATTAAAAAAGCACATTATCATCCCCTTTGGCAAGGCCAACATCCCTGCAGATTACCATATTAATAACAATACCCTAAGCATGCAATCAGTGGTGAGAGATTTGGGCACACAAATTGACAGCAGCCTTTCCTTTGACCACCATGTCTCTACAGTGATAAGAAAGGCTTTCTACATTGCCCACCTCATAAGGAAGGGCACTGCATCCAGAAAAAACAAGGTTATAACCTTCCCTGTGCTGCTCACTCATCAGGCCAGTAATAGAGTAAAATGCTATCTTTAGTATGTACTTTTTCAGACACCTGCAGCAACTGGAAAGACTCCAAAGATTTCATATAAAGAAAATTCAGGGTCTTCAGCATATGTCATACATTGACAGACTGAAATTACTGTCACTAGAGTCTGTGCCTTACAGACTTCTCAGAGGCAACTCATGCCTTGCATATAAAGCAATCTCAGATCCTAATCTAATGGAAATGATGCACATTCATAAATCAAATGGTATAAGATGACTCACTCTGGGGAACTCAACCTGGTATTTGACATCAACAGGACCTGCTAGACAGACAAATATGTCTCACGGAGGTTACCACTCCTCTGGAAAACAGACCCCCTTGCTGACCCTATTTAAGCATAATCTGGATGATTGGATGGGAATCTGCAAATTCACCCTGGGAGTTTCATCTGTGTCCTTCTTGGACAGGGGCAGTAGTTGTTGACTTAGTTCTGGTTAATACTTGATATTCTTGGGAACTGGGGTTGTACTTGGCTAGGCTTATAAGGGCCCTAGGGGCATTAGCCTAGTATCCTCCTGTGATCCTATGCATGTTTGGCTTTACAGTTAGAATATGCATGCATACTTTGCTACAACTTTATAGAAAAGAAAAAAATGTATTTAAAAGCTGCAATACTACTTCTCTTGTGCTGCATACATACCCCTTGCTTCCCACAGTCTCTCTAGATGCTCAGCATGGGTTTCCTATTAACAGTAATCTCTGCATTAGCTGTAGAATGAAGAAATGAGAATAGAGGAACATCATGCATACCAGTCTTGCCTATATGTAGCATTCTATCTATTATATATTATCTTTATTAGTATACTTACACAACTGTGGGTTGTTACTAGTTCTGAACTCATCCATCCACTGGTTGAGTATATCCTTCTTGAGCCTGTTTAGGTCAAGAAAGTGATGCCTACACTGTTCTCCAGTGTATGGAATGCCAGTCCCACTGGAGACAGCCTTGACCAGACTATTCCAAGCCACTTTACAAGGAGTCCAGTAAAGATTCTGGACTCCTCAACACCCCACCTCTGTGCCCTAAATTGGGCACCTTCCTTTCTACCGCCAAACATGTATAACCAGAGAGAACAGGAATAGCTAATAATGATTTCCCAACAATGCATGTTATCACATTGTAGTGGTAGAGCGCAAACCTGAACAATGATGCCAAGCGCATTTGCGCAATGATAGGCAGAGATCAATAGTGCCAAATGGAGAGGAAAGCAGTTTTTAAATGAAAAGGTTTATATTTATATGATAGTTGTCATTAGTTTGAGGGGTTGTTTGCTGCTGGAACTGTTAAGTTATTTCACTTTGCAGATGTACTGAGGGCATACATTTCATGACCTGACACATTTTTGGTTTGGCTTTATATAGTAATAAAATAAATGTTTACAATGTGGGATTCAAACCTATGCATAAGAGACAAAACATGTTTTCAATAGTGGTGATTTTTCATCCTTGCTGCAGAAGAAGTGCTTTTCAGCAATAGTCATAAATTATATATAAATACACATGAGAGATTGAGGGGTTAACCATGTATGTGTATGACCTGACAATGTTCTGGTTTATACAGTCATGTGTGTATAAGTCCTATAGAAGTCTCAAGGCCATCCATGGCCAGATAGCACAATTCTAATTAAAGAAACATAATAGACTGCATACCCTCAGTCATACATATAATTTTTATAAGCTCCACTGCTATACATGCTTATTGTTATTATTATTTTTAATGATGTTTACCTTTTTTATGTGACATTTAATATAAATTGAAATAAAACAACAGTAAAAATATTTGGAATTTCCTGTATTAGAACCCAGAAACATCTGCATTGTAGCCCTACACTTACTGCTGCCACAGGAATAGCTAAATAACAGTTGAGTATTTACCTATTCATTATTAACTTCTGTGAGTTAACTGCCCCACAATGCCACTTAGCCTGTTTGTGCGGTGCCCAACAGAATTGATAAAATGCATCTGTTCTGAAATTGTCTACTGTTTGCTTCCTCTCTGCAGGTGTTCTAAACCTGCAGGTATTGGGGAAGGTCGCTAACAAACGCACATCATCGCTAAGCAGTGTTGTGAGATAGAAAGCAAAAAATGCTACAATGTATCCTTTTTGAAATTAAGAATGCCTGCATCCTGTCTGCAGATGTTCTGTCTTTTTCACCCCCTGTGTTACTGTTAATTGTGATGATGGTGTCCTTACCTTTTGCTTAACTTCTTCCAGGAGCATTCTCCCTAGGAAGCATGGAGTCATCTGCACATGGCAAGCTAAACATTTTTATTTCAGTACTGATAAGCAGTTCACAGAAATATTTATTTTATTCATATGCGTGATGTGGGTGTCAGGACTGTGTGTGTATTTCTGTACTGTCTGTAATAGTGGCACCACTGTTAGCTTGTTAGCATATATTTAACTGTAGTAGTGTAGCTATTACATTCTTTCCTGTGTTTGTTGCTATTATCACAGGTGATCCTGACAGTGAAAGTGTAGGACTCGTATCACCTGAAAACAGAGTACTGGCAGACTCTGATGATGATGGTGGGAAAACAGAGGCACAATCGGGGGGGGGGGTACAGAGGATGAATTTGACACCGAGATTGGCATTCAGTCATCCCCTTATAATTCCAACAGACACAGCCAGTAGGCGTACACCAACCCATTCCAGTGAGCCCTCAGATATTGGACAGGTCAATGGTGAGACACTCGATCTGGGTAGTGTGGTTACTGCTGCTTCAGTGCCTGTTGACTCTGGCTATAGCCAGAGTGTGGGTGAGGTGCCATGCAGGATGGTGATTAGGGGTGCTCTGAGGAGGCCTGCTATTCATCCTCTACCTGATCCAGGTGAGTATTTCCATGCCACTTGACATATGTTTAGGGCCATCATGGAGGTGCAGGTTTGTTCTAATAGGGCCTCTGAAGAAATGCTTATGGTTGTAGATGTGGCATAGGCTGGCATGCGTGACTGCCTCCACCATGTTGCCAATTTAATGGATCACATGAATTACACTTTGAAGCATGCAATGTCTGTGATGGAAAATCTACTCGTAGGGGGGACGGCATCCATGTAGGCATAGGTCAGCCACATCATCTGATGTTAGCCAATGTGGCCATGCCTGATCACATTCCCATAGTGGCACTACTTCCACTGCTCCATCAGTGATTGAGGTGTCCACACCCAGATGTGGTAGGCCATGGGGTCATGGACCTGGGTGTAATCATGAGGAGAGCTCATTCAGTAGATATCAGTCACTTTCAGGCAGCAGCAGTGCATCTGACCATCGGCATGAATGTGCCAGTGCAACTCCTAACAGAGCCATGTCTCTTGGTGGTGGTGATGACAATGAACTGCCACTTCTACCATGCATGGTTCACACATGTCCAACATAGCAAGATGTACAGCTAGCACAGAGCTTGGCTGTGTTCTTTCAGACACTCACACACCAATGTCACCTGGAGTGCCCATATGGACACACACACAACAGTTACATGGGTCAGTTGTGAAGCTTAAAGCTCATTCTGTCTCAGTGGCCATTTGATACATTAAACAAATGTCTGCCTGTTTCTCTTTCTTAGTCACACATACTCACTTATCTTTTGTGTCAGCCTAGGCTTCCTGCCCCCCCCCCAAACACACACACACACACACACACACACAAAACACCCCGTGCAAGTGATGATAACTATGCCATATCCTTGTTTTCTATCTTTGGATTTAGAGATATATAAGCTTTGAGTCAGATGCTCAGGGTGCATAGTTGATTTAGTGCTAAGTATATCTTTGTTTGTGATGCTGTTTTGCTAATTGTACTGCTTTCCTACAGGTTTTGTAATGTGTATATGCCTCCCACATTCTTACACCAACAAAATGAGTCCAAGCCATAAATACAAGTGGGACAAAGGCTGAACAATAGGGAAACTTTTTAAATATTTTGATCTTACAAAGTTAGACAGTTGATAAAATGAAACACTATATGTATCACCATTTTTAAGATGTTTCTGAGGGATATGAAGTCTGAAACTGAAATGTGTATCATTAATTTCTAACTTCTCTCTAATGATTTGCCAGTACAAAAGTATGAGGCTAAACTGAGGACCTTTGGTGATCATCAGTACTTTTGAGAGGTATGGATGTGTGAATCTTTGATGATTGAGACCTATTACTTGGTAGAGGACACATGTATTTACATAAATGATTGCTGTAACATGTTGAAGTCATTGTTGTAAAAATCACCTACCTTTTACTTACTTACATTACTAAATAACAGTATGTAAGGATATGCCATTCATTTGTATTATTACTCATTTTTTTAGTATTCTAGGTTCAACACTAACCTTGTAAATCTGCCAGTTGCTACAGTTTTAATTCAGAGCTGAGTCTGTCTGATGCTAGGAGTACACAGCCATTATATGGATAAGTAAAGGTTGTGAGTGTTGCCGGGCATCAGTGTTACTGTATGTATGTGCATAGGATGAAGGTTTTAGCCCCTTAGGTGGCGAGTGAGTGTGCTACGTGTTGCCTGTTAGCCAATGCAAGGGCATATTGTGCACAACTACGTCTGTCTACACCCACAGCAACTGCTGGTTCCCCCACTGACTCCTCACCTGCTTGTGGCTGTGGTGACTTTGTCATTGGTGATGGGATGTGTGCCCCTTCCCCTTGTTGATCCTGCTAAAGCTGTTTTCTCAGGATGATGTTGTGTAGCATGGCAAAATGTTGAAGTTTTCAGTACATGTACATGGATTGTACTGCAGGGTTCCTCCAGATGTGTCTAGGCACTGGAATTGTGACTTCAGCAGCCCAAACACACCCCAAATGATATTTATGGTTTGAGCATGTCCCTCATTATAGTGTTCTTCAGCTGGTATGTGTGAATATATGATGGGCATCATTAGCCACGGTTCTAGTGCATAACCTGCATTTCCCAGTAAATTACTCTGTGGGATATCACCCCTAGTAAACAGCTGGGAGTTGTGCCAGATATGTGAGTTGTGGTAACTGCTTGTGTTGCCAGCACACACATTCAAGATGATTCCCTTAGCATTACACATGATTTGGCAGTTAATGGAGTGAAAGCCCTTTCTATTTATGTACACCCTTCACTGTTCCTCGGGTGGTGCTTTGATTTCTATATGTGTACAGTCTATGACACCCAGTACTTCAGGGCAGTGTGCTACATGGTAGAACTCCTGCATATCTGTGGTCCTGTCCTCAGGAGTATGGGGAAATATATGTAGTCACTGGCATGTTGGAGCATAGCATTCTGGAATTCATGGAGGATCCTGGAAGCTGATGCCTGTGACACCGCCATCATGTCCCCTTTTGGTCTCTGAAAGGTTCCTGTAGCTAAAATTCTAAGTGCTACACTAGCCTTTGTCTCCATTGGTACTGGTTCCTCATAATTTGCCATTGGTATGAGTTGAGGATGACAGAGATTGCAAAGTTCCTGTAGTGTATCTCTATCCACCCAGTAGTGCTCTACAATTTCCACATCATATAGATTGTGATAAGTTAAATGGGGTCTAAAAACTCTTCTCCTTCTTGGCCGTGTTCTATTAGCAGCAGCAACAGCATAGACTTCAACCTGTTTCACATACACATGAATTAAAGCAACAGCAGCCCCTTACATTCTTTTTGTGTAGACTCCTGCCCATGACTGTATTCCAATAGGTTTTGGAATTCACAGGGAAAACCAGCACTGAATATACACAGTTGCTTTATAGCTTGTTGGATAGCTCCTCCTTCTTGAATTGGTTGATTGACATAGACATACAATTTAGCTGCTTATGCTGTAATTAGCATGCCACTTTGTTTTCCATGTTTGTGCTGTTCTACACGGTGCTTACTGAATCCAAAATGGTGCACTATCCTGTGTGCATCGTAGATAGTCTTAGCAGACAATGTATGAGTTATTGAATCTGCCTCCTATCTTAAGTCTTGCATATTGTCATCTTATTAGTTTTAAAGAAAGTAAGAACACTATCTTAAGGCATTCCTGATAGCACATAAAATTATTTTACATGATTTTGTTGATGTTGATGTAATGCAGAAATGTGAAGAACAACACACAAAACTGTGATCAGAAATGTGCTTCTGGCAAGTCTAGTAGTGAAAAATCAAAGCTCACTTTAAGACTTTTTAAACCAACACAAGGAGTGCACCCTTCCATTCCTTTGCAGTTTATGTGTACTAACATGATTGCTGCACCTTATAGTAAAAGAAATTCTCTGAGGTACTGCAGTTTTGAAACTATCATTTATTTATTTATTTTTATTTATTTTACATTTGTTGACCGGGCTAGTCCAGCTGGATATATGTCCATTTTCAGTGGAGGCCTGGGGAGAAAATCTCCAACGGTATTACAAGTAATTCACAGAAACAGGCAAAACAAGGTAAAAATTATAAATACATTGAGTCAGAACATGAGATACACATGCAGACAGGCATAGTCATAGCAGGAAATTACATAAACAAAGTTTAGCAGATATTTGCTATACAAATTCTAAAAATATAAGTATATAATATGGAAAAAGGTGAAAAAGAAAATAATAAAAATATTTAAAAAAAAAAAAAAATATATATATATATATATATATATTTTTTTTACATATGTCTATAGGATGTTGTGTGAGGAGGAATTAAGGAGGAAAGGAAAAAGGATGGTTAATCTGGGTTGTTACAGGAACAAAGCCAGTGTCTATTGAGATGTGTTTTCAGCTGTCTTTTAAAGAGTGGAAGACTAGACAAAGATGAAATATCAGATGGCAGTTTGTTCCACATTTTTCCAACAGAGTTAGAAAAAAGGCTGCCACCTGCAGAGTTATTGGGTATGGTAATATTAACCAGTAGTTTGTTTGAAGAGCGTAGGTGTTTCAAGTTATTATAAGGCGTAATGAGGTTAGAGAGAATTGGTGTTTTAGAAGGCTGATATAGAATTTTGTGAGCAGTTAAGAGCTGTTGATAAATGAGCCTGTTAGGAAGTTCAAGCCAGCCTAGTTGTTTTAGGTTAAGACAGTGATGAGTTCTGAAGAGGGATCCTGTGGCGAATTGAGCAATATTATGGTAAGATGTAGCAAGTTTCATGAGGTTATTTTTAGAGAGATTGGTATAAATAGGGGAAGCATATAGAAGGGTAGAGATAAGGTGAGAACTAGCTAGGGTGGTCCGAGCTTCAGGTGTAAGGAATGGTTTGATTCTATAAAGGGAACCAATCTTTTTGTTTATTACTTTTATTGTGTTGTTTATATGAGAATCAAAATTGAGATTGTTGTCAATAGTTATTCCTAGTAGTTTTGTAGTAGAATCAGGAGAAATCAGAGTGTTATCAGAGGAAGTAATAGAGAAGTTAAGAAAGGCTGATTTGTGGGTAGGTGAGAACAATAGCAACTTTGTTTTCTTGGGGTTGAGGAGTAGGCAACGGTCAGAGAACCAGTGTTCAACAGTGGAAAAAGCTTCTTGGGTAAGTGACAGGAGTTCAGTCTGAGAGGAAGCAGTGCAGATTATAGTGGAATCGTCTGCATATTGTATGCAAGTAGTGTTTGGAATAGCTGACTGGAGGTCGTTAATAAATATAGAAAATAGGAGTGGACCAAGGATAGACCCTTGAGGTACACCTAAAGAGATAGGAAGGAGATTAGATAATGAGCTTTTCCAAAGTACTGCCTGCTGACGGTTTTCTAGGTAAGATGTAAACCAGGATAAGGAAGAAGGATGAATTGAAAGAGATTTTGGTATATGCAGAAGGAGTTTATGATTAACCATGTCGAACGCTTTTGAAAGATCTATGAAGATAGAAGATGATAGATTAGTGTTGTATAGCGTTAGTAAAGGAGAGTAATGCAGTAGTGGTACTGTGAGAAGGTCTAAATCCATGTTGACTGTTAGCAAGTAGATTGTTATGGAGAAGGTGATTAAGGAGTTGTTTATGGATACATTTTTCCATGATTTTGGCTATAGGTGATAGCAATGCTATGGGATGAAAATTAGAGAAGTCATTAGAGTTGCCCCCTTTGTGTAGTGGGATGATGTGAGATATCTTCCAAATGGAAGGGAAAATTCCTTCCTTTATAGATCTATTTATCAGGATTGAGATGGGATAGGCAATGGCTTTAGCTCCTATCTGCAGAAATTCTGCAGGAAGTTTGTCTGCAGAGGGGGTGGTGGGTTTAAGTTTATGGAGTAGGGATGAGATAAATGAGGTAGATACAGGTTGAAGGTAAAGGGGAAGAGAAGTATGTAAAGTAGGTGTGGGTAATTTAGAGGTGTCAGGAGGTAGGTGATTTGCTAGAGTTTGGATAGTATTGGTGAAGAAAGAGTTGAAGTCATTAGCTATTTGTGTAGGATTGTTTGGATTAGAATCCTGGGGGTTTGGTGTGAATGACTGGCCTGAGGATAGAAGATTATTAATACTAGCCCAAAATTTTTGGGGTTCTTTTTTGGTGGTTTGTTGTAGTTGAAAGTAATAGTTCTTTTTATCTGCCAGGATGTCTTTTTTTGTACTATTTCTAAGCTCTCTGAAGTTATGGTGGTCAGTTAGGTTCTTAGTGGAACGCCATTTGTATATTTGTATATGTAATACTACTTGTACTTTATGGATTTCACTTTGGGGAGTCAGTTTTTAATGTACCACATTTCTGCCTTCCTATGATTTAATGTTGACAAAAATAATGTAGCTCTCTGCCAGGAATCAAGTCAGCTTCTTGTAATCCCATTAATTTTTAAGCCACCATATTTTTTCAAGCCGCATTCTGTCCCAACTCTGTAAAACATATATGATGATAAAATACTTTGAGCATACTGTCCCAACTCTGTAAAACATATATGATGAGAAAATACTTTGATACGTATTCATTACATGTATGGTAATTCCACTGTCTTTTATTCGTTGGCCTTCTGCAGAGAGTATTCTGGTCACTTGTGGTTTTGCACGGTAATGCAGCAAATCATATGCTATAAGAAAAAAGTAGTTCATTCCTTGGTTTTCCTTCACAGCTTGTCAAACAAATCAGATACATCTCTGGACAACTTACCGAAGCACTTTATAAACTAAATCAGTGAGAAGCCCTATTACTTTTAATAATGCTGATCTCATTTGCTTGTGCTAATGTTAGAAATCTAGAGAGATACTCCCCAGATGCAGGGAGCTCTCTTCCCTATATATCCTACTGTACTGCTACTCCTTGGTGGTACTGTCAGTACAATTTGGTGGTCATTGAAATAGAGCTGCTATCTGGAGCGGTTTGCATCATTTATTTGAAAGATCCATGACCCAAACAATATAGTGGATTGACTCTACTTAGATCTTTTCTTGCCTTTAACTCCTTTAGGTTTACTTCATTTTTAATATCTACAGTTCAGCATCAGGGACTGGCTGTTCTTTGCTCTAATTAAAATATTTTACCACTCTGTAACTCTGCAACTAGACAGCTTAAGTGCTAGGAGCATACAAGTCCCCTTTATAGTTTTGAACCTCTAAGTGCAATTTCTTCAACCCAAAATCCTACAGGACTACTTTTCCTCACTAAGGATTACAACAAGTTGTCTTTCCCTCTCAACAGTGTGCCGTTTCATCTCTTCAATTAAGAGGTTTCAAAATTCTGTCATTATATCCTCACTTTTACAGTCCTGAATTTCCAATTGCAATATCTTCAACCAATGATCCTACAGGATTATTTCCCTCACTAAGTAGTAAACCAAATTGTGCATTCTGCTCTCTAAAGCATGCTTTTCCATCTCTTCAAATACGTAAGGATTCACACTGTGACTCTTCCTGTATATTCAGTATTAGTAACATATCTCTCAATGGTCCAGAATATTGCAGAATGTCCAGATTTTTGCCATGCATGTTTGATCTGTCCCTTATAAAATTTGTGGTTTTCTAGCAAATCACTTTGGACTGATGTCGCTAAGTAATGACAAACATTTGTGCATCAGGCTTCATATCCTTTGGAAAATGCATGTTAATACAAATCGTTTTATTCTACCAACTTTCTGAGTTTGTAAGAACAATGTTTAAAGCTGTCCTATTTTTTGTCTTTTGTCCCCCATTATTTTAGGTTTTGTCCAGATGTCTTGTACTATGAGTCTGAGAGGTAGGAACATATTTTACATGTTTTTTTTACTGATGCTTCAAGTTCATGATATTCCACATCCCTGTCTGCCTTTGAATTTTGCTTTTAATTTCTATCTTGCTCTCTTGCACTGCCTGCTGCCATATAGTGTCCTTTTACTGGAGATGTTTTCTCCTCGTCTCTCTTTTTGATTCTCACTGCTTTTTGTTACTTTCTTCTATTTGTCTGTCCTATCCTACTACTTCTTCTCAAATCTTCACATCTCTTGCTATCCATTGACACACATACAGTTCTCTAGCTTTTATTTGGCTGACCTAACTTTCACACTTTGTTGGCTTACCTGATTTCCCACCCAGAAGTTCAGTGATTGTCTCTTCTGAAACATTCTGCTTGCCTGCTCCACTTAGTTTCACTCCACTCAGTTTCCATCCACTCTATTTCACCTCCACTCCCCCACCTCTAACATAATTTTCTTTTTGCTTAACTTGTTCCACCCCTCTTGAATGCCCTAATTAAATCATCCTGTCTCCTTCATTAACAGCATTATGCACCTCTCACATGGCAAGCCAACTCTATCCCTCACCCTATTTCCTTACAATATTCTCTACACCCTAACATCTTCATTGCTGCAGATCTAAATCTGGACTGGCTATGCAACAATAAAAAAAGCTCCATAGAAAAACTATCTGCCTTAATCTCACAAAAAAATGTTCATTGATGAGATCAAGCCTAATACTCCCAAAGTTAAATGCACACTGCTCGACATCTTACTTATTGACATGCCCAGCAAGCTACTTCATCTCATCATAATTTCTAATTCTTTGAGTAACCACTGTCCAGTCTATACTTCTTGGTCCTCCAAAAGCAAAACTCTCCAAGTCATTCAGACTAGAACTGTTTCTGACAATTTCTTTCTGTAATTTATTCCATGAACTCATGAACTGGTTCTACTTCTATAACTGTGCAGATCCCGCCTCTGCTACCTCTACATTCCTCAGTATTCTCACGCCTATACACACAGACTATAACCCATGAAAATAAGAAAACATTGAAGAAAATCAGGAAAAGAAGGGTCCCAAACATTTCAGTAACTGGTAATATCAGATAATGCTTTAAACAAAGGGACACAGTGTTACCAGAATGGAAAGCTAATCCTTCTAACAGTGAGAAATTCATCGCATGCTACACACTTGAAAAAGAAACAAGAGTTGCAACTAATCATGCTAAGGCTGGCCATTAAAGAACACTACAAAACAGCAATCTAAGACATCCCTCCCAAGTTCTGGAAACCTTTAAAAAGTCTTGCTTCATTCAGGCTCTTTTCTAAAACAGGCTATGTTCACTACCTATCCTTCTCACTTATCAAAAACCTACATGAGAATATATGTAAGCCTCCATCCAAAACAACCCTTTATTCCCAAACACCCCCTCATACTATACTTACAATTCTTCACAAGGTGCTTGACTACCCCCACTTCCACTTCAAAACTGTCTCTAGGACAGTGGTACAGAAACTCTTACATGACATTTAAAGTCCCTATTACACACAGTTCCACAGCATTCACCCTGTCATCCTGACAGTAGGTAGTAAACTATTCTGCAAGCCAGTTACCTTTGTATTTAATTTAACTCTTACCACCAAAATCTTTCTACACAGCTTTAAACATACAGTTGTAATACCTCCTGCAATAATTTCCACTTCCTTATCTGCTAATGAATTCTGACCCATTTCTAATCTCGCTTCCTTGATCAAAATCCTGGAAACGATTATCTATGATGAAATATTGCAATACCTTTCAAAGTACGATATTCTCAATAACAGACAGCATAGGTTTAGACAAAAGTACAGTACTGTTACAGCCATTGTCTCATGACAGATCATCTCTATCAGTGTATGGAGAATGGTAAATTAATCTGAGTGATTTTCCTAGATCTAATAAAGGTTTTTGGCACAATGCTTTTACAGAAACTCATTGAGAGAGTTTTCTCCCCTGGAGCCATACAGTTGCTCAGTAACTATCTCTCAAATTGTACCTTTATTTTAATGGCTTTCAACAATTCCTCACTATCAGGAACAACATATAAAGTGGTGTGCTGGGGAATCTATACTTGATCCCCTTCTGTTTTCTCTTTTTTATAAATGAGCTTCCTTGAGACCTCCCACATATCAACTGAATTGCCTATCCAGATCATATTGGCTGCAGAAGAGCTGCCAAGGAATCTCTGCCTCTTAAAACAACCTTCAATGAGATTTCACAACCATCTGGAACTGGTTCCATAACAATACGTTCACTGTCAATACTCAAAATACATCTGTAATGCTACTTGGCACTCCCAGAGCTGCATGGGTTCTTGTGGATTAGTCGGCAGCACTTTTCTCGAATATTACAAGACTTATGGGAAAAGAACAAAATGAGTTTTGCCAACATTGGAGGTTTTCTTCCCACTGTTGTGTGACTCTAGTGTAGGTATACTTAAGTTCAAGGGGTGTGGGGCATGTCACCCCACCTCAGATGGGGCTTGCCTTCTGCAAAAACTTTACCCTTAAAGTTTGGCAAAACTTGTTCACTTTTTTCACATTGATTGTGCAGCACTTGATGATAGTGCCGGAGCTGAATTGACATGTATCTGAGCTGCAGAATATTCCTTACATAGACATCACAGATTCTTCTGGCACTTATATTCCATTTGTCAAGTAGCAGAAATATTTAGGCCTCTTTTTTGATCCACATCTCAACTAACATGAACACACCAACTCCCAAATAAATAAAGTACTGACTCAACTCAAAATATTCTTTGTCTTGCTCTCCAGGCTAGAGTATGACTTTTAATTCTTGCCCTTAATTCTGCACAAATGTCATTTACCCCCAAAGTAGAAAGCAAAATGCTCAGATGTATCCACCCTTCTAATAGTAATGGATACCACTACACTACACTGCAGAAAAACAAATGGCTAACTGCTGGGGCCAGGGCTACTCTTCTCTTTAACACAGATTCTTTCAGACTTCTTAATGAGCATTACTTCTCCTCTCTGCTTAACAAATTACAAATAAAAGATCAGCCTACACACTTCATAATTCTGATTATTTGCAACTGCATAGCATCCTTTTAGACTTCAACCTATACATCACCTACAGATATAGTGTTTGGTGTTAATCACACCAGACACTGAAGAACTCTTAACACAATCATACAACTCTACCTATTTCATGTCATTACATTAGTTGTACTTCATATGCCTATATGTTTATCAGTGTAAATGTGTGGGTGAGGGCCCTGATACCATATGAGGTGATGACATCCTCAATGTTCCAGCGAATGGATTTTAAGTGGACAGAAGGAAAAATGGGATGTTTGATTCAGGGGTCTATGTAAAAGGTTCCCCTCAGTGTGAACATACCTCTCAATTTCTTAGAGCAAGAAATCTGGACAACTCCATAAATAAAAGTGGGACAAAGGCCCAAAAATAGGGACAATTTTTAAATATTAGTCTTTCAAACTTAAAAAGTTGATAGAATAACAGTTTTTGCATTAGGATGAATTTTCTGAAAGGTATGAAGTCTGAAACTCAAATGCCTGTCATTATTTTCTAACATCAAGCTTTAATGATTTGCCACTAATTTGCCAGAAATCTACAAATTTATGGAAAATGGACCAAAAATCTGAGGCAAAAATCTGGACATTCTGCAAAAATATGTACACTTGAGAGGTATGAGTGTGAGTCAAAGGAAAAGCGATTCAATACATTATACAGTGATCATACTATAACACACACACACACTAGTTGACTGAGGTCAGATTTGAATGCCATACCAGTGTAGGTATAAAAACATTATTTATGCAATGTACGACTAGCAACACCACAGACAACTGACTGTGACAGTATCAGAGTGCACTTTTTAGAGGATGACATCATTAGTGCATGCTGAGAAGAAGATGTTCAGGAGGAGTGTGCAATATAGCTGCGTACTCACATCTTGGTGTAAAATTGACTCCAGACTGATAGTTGAATGAACACACATACACACTCAGGTTAACTGCTCTGAAATTAAAACCCCTACCTATTTAGCTGCACAAGCTGTGTAACACAGTACTGAACATTAGCACTATCACAAGTCTATTTTAACTGTGTCAGAGTGCACTTTAGGGAGGATGCACCATCAGTGTACACTGAGAAGATGTTTGGGCAGGAGTATCTGACATAGCTGTGGACTCACATCTTTGTGCAAAATTGGCTCCAGACTGATAACTGAATGAAGACACACACTGACACACTCAAGTTGAATGCTGTGAGATTAAAACTCCTATCAGTTAAGTTACACAAGCTGAAGAACACAGTATTTAACACTAACGTCACCACACAAGTCTGTCTTGATTATTATCAGAGTGCACTTTCTAGTGGATGACATCACCAATGTAAGCAGAGAAGAAGATGTTTGGGTAGGAGTGTCTTACATAGATAGCTGTGGACTCACATTGTGGTGTAAAATTGGCTAAAGACCAGTAGTTGAATGAACACATACACACTCAAGTGCTGTGAGATTAAAATCCCTACTTATTTAGTTACATAAGCTGCAGAACACACTACTTAATGCTAGCACCACAGTATAAGTCTGTCTTTAGCAGTTTCAGAGTGCACTTTATAGAGGATGATATCATCAGCGTATGCTGAGAAGAAGATGTTTGGGTAGGAGTGTCTTACACAGCCATGGACTCACATCCTGGTATAAAAATTGGCTTCAGACTGATAGTTAAATGAATACACATGCACTTAAGTTAAATGTTGTCAGATTAGAACCACTACCAACCTAACTGCACAACATAGAGAACATGACACTCACACCACCACAGAAGCCTAATTTCAATAAAGTCAAAGTTCACTTTATAGATGATGACATTATCAGTGTATGCTGAGAAGAGGATTTTGGGAGTGCTGGATGAAATTGCTGTGGAGTCGTTTGCAGTATAAAAGCATCTACAGAATGCTACTTGAGTAAGGCAGGACATGGACTCGTTCTTCTGACTACACACACATGCACACAAGTTGACTGCTGTGAAATTAAAGCCCATACCTCTTTAATGCTACTCAAGTCAGAAGTGACAAACTTCACGACACCCATGGAGATGGGAATTGAAAGTTCGACTGCTGAATCCTACACTAAGGCACTGTATGAGCATATCCACTTGTGCATAAATCGTGCCATTCCAAATAGAACCAAGATGCTCTCATCCAAAAAAAGGAAGCCAATCTGGTAGTCTCCTGCCATAAACAAGTTATACAACAGAAGGAAGAAACTGTTACAGAAAAAAGGAAAATCCTAGGATACAAAAACCTCTGTTACCAGCCTCTATAAGAAGCTGAGATCCCTCATAAAATCCTCCAAAGCTAGTTATGAAAATAAAATTGCCAAAGATTCTAAGAACAACCACAAGGCATTTTATAGTTATGTCAGGAATCTAAATGGCAATACTCAGATATGCTCTGAGCTACAGCAGAATGTCACTAAATATACTGATCCAAGGATATTGCCAATATCCTAGCAAATCTATTCAGGGCCAATTTCACCCCCTTCTCACCCTCTAAAGGGCCCATCTCAGTACCAAAAGATTGCCAAATGCCAGTAATCATGGCCACATGGGTAAAAAATGCACTCTCCAAAGTTAGGAATACAGCATCCATGGGACCAGACGACATCCCAGGCTTTGTACTACATGAACTACAAAATGAACTGGCACCTCAACTAAGTGTCATATTTAATCATAGCCTCACCTCAGGCTTTGTGCCCAATGAGTGGCGCACAGCTACAGGTATCCCACTCCATGGGGGCGGTCCACCTTGGACCCCGGGAACTATCATCCCATTAGCCTAATGAGCCTGATCTGCAAATCTATGAAACACATTATCATGGAACTTATAAACAAAGACATTGGCAACCTTAAAACACTGGGCCCCAACCAGTTTGGTTTCATGAAGGGCTGATCTTGTCTCCTCAACCTTATTGACTTCTTCAATTCAGTCTCCAGAGCTGTGGATGAGGGTAAGATGGTCCACACAGCCTATCTGGACCTCGCCAAGGCCTTTGACACTATCCCCCACTCTGGAAACATAGATAAACTTACTAAGCTGGGCATTAATCCCTACATCACTCGGTGGGTCACAAACTGGCTTACTGACAGAACCCACAATGTAAAAGTAGCCGACTCTAAATCCAGCTCCAGACAAGTGACAAGTGGAGTATCTCAGGGTTCAGTCCTGGGACCGCTCTTGTTTGGCATCTACTTCTCCGAAGAACAGGCCAACACCAAGGGACTCTGGCTAACAAAGTTCACAGATGACTGCAAACTGGGAGCCATTATCGAATCCCCAAATGATGTGGATATCCTACAAAGGGGCCTTACAGAGACAGATGCTTGGTGCCAGAGCCATGGGCTCAAGCTCAGTGCCAAGAAATGTATAGTTATCCCCTTTGGGAAAAAACATGTACCCATGAATTACCACATAAGTGGTAGTACACTAAACAACAAAAGTGTGATAAGGGACTTAGGGACACAGGTGGACAATGGTCTCACCTTCGATAATCACATTGCCTCAACAGTCAGGAAATTCTTCTATGTGGCACATCTCATTACTAAGGGCTTTTCATCCAGGAAAAAGGAGGTTATTGTCCCATTGTACTCATCCCTCATTAGACCCATTATAGAGTACAATGCCCCATTTGGAATGTACCTCACAAGACATCTGCAATAGTTGGGAAGGCCGCAGAAATACCTCATTAAAAGAATCACAGGCCTAAAGCAGATGCCCTATGCTGACCATCTAAAAAACTCCAGCAATATTCTGTCACATATCGTCTACTCAGAGGCGATCTCTGCTTAACATACAAGGTCATGTTAAACCCAGAGCTGTTAGACATGCTACACTTAAAGAAATCCAAATCCCTCAGAGCCACGCACTCCAGGGATCTAAACCTGGTCATCACAATGAACAAAACATACTGGAGGGATAAATTCCTGTCCCAGAGACTCCCCATTTTCTGGAATAGACCACCCATACATGTGAAGCAGAGTGTCTCTTTGACCCTCTTCAAAAAAAAACCTTAACAACTGGATGGGAGATAGGAAATTCACCCCGGGGATCATGTCAGTCACCTTGCTTGACAGGGGAGCAAGGAAGTAAAATTCCTGGGAAAAAAATAGCCAGGGAAATGTTATGGCTAGGCTTGTATAGGCCATAGGGCTGATAGCCTAGTACCAACCTATGAACCTATGAATTACACAAGCTAGAGAACACGGTACTTAATGCTTGCACCATCACATTAGTCTAGTTCTAAAAGTGTCACAGTGTAGTTTATAAGGGATGACATCATCAGGTTGGCACAGTTGCACAGTGGATAGCATTGCCACCTCAAAGCAACAGGTTCCCCTGCTTGATTCTTGGCTGGGGTCCCTCTGTGTGGAGTCTGCATGTCCTCCCTGAGCTTGCATGGGTTTCCTCTGGGAGCTCTGGTCTCCTCCCACATTCCAAAGACATGCAGTAGGTGGATTATACACTCTAAATTGATCATAGCTGTGAGTGTGTGGTGTGGAAGAAGTACTGCAGCAGGGCTAGCCACCCAGTGGTGTAAACCTTGGCTGTAGATGATTGTTACTATTGAAGTGACACCCCGACCCCATGTGCAAAAATAAGAAAAAAGAGGATATGAATGGATGGATGGATGAATCATTAGTGTATGTTGAGAAGAGAATGTTGGTAGAGCTGTATGACATTGCTTTGGAGTCATGTAGCAGTGTTAAAGTATCTTCTAAATGCTACTTAAAGTAGAGCAGCTTGCACTTCTGACTATACACACACAAGTTAAATGCTATGAGATTAGAATTCCTACCTAATTACACAAGGTAGAAAACACATTTTTAATGCTAGCACCACTGTACTTTAACATTCTTGGAGTGTGGATAACATCATCATAGTGTCACAAGTAATATATAGTGTTAAGACACTTGTTTGCAAAGATATATAGATCACACATACACACACACACACACACGCACACACGTGCACACACACACACACACACACACACACACACACACACACACACACACACACACACACACACACACACACGCAGTGCAAGCACACACTTTGGAAATATCAATACTGCAATGATGAAGTTATGCATCTTTATATTCAGATGAAGGTATGTCTACATTAATACAAGTTACTGATAATATCACTGGGATAGATGACACATGTCCAGGGTCACTATACACCCATACTAAATGTAACAATGCAGTTATGCTATATTTCTGCAGTCTGTTTGGCAATGGTGCAAGTCCAGATACATCAGTTGCAAGTGCATTGCAGGGCACATATGAATATCAGAAAGTATGTATCTAGTGAAGCACATCATTGCCCTTCTCTTCTGCTTATCAATGCATTACAATATAATGGAGGATTACAGCCCAATCACCATAGTTAGACATGGTAAACACCTCTTCACAAAGTGCATCGGCGAGCAGTTGGTTTGTGTGGATGATGGCAAAGTATTAGTACATGTGTGATTTGAATTTCAGGAATGCAACTTGGACTTGTGAAGTAGCAGTATTCACTGGTGCTCATTGCCAAACTGTGTACAAATAGGGACATACAGTAACTGAACTGATTGGGTTAACTGCAAAATATATCTGTTTGTTGCTAATGTTTCATGGTTAGGCTTGCTGAATATGTTATTGGAGAAATTTCTGGCAGATGGTATGATGTGCACATTATAATCTATCTTTGAAATGTTGGGGCCAAAGTTTTATTCCATACATAACTGCTAGCCTTGCCTTTCCCATATGTGTGATGTTAAGTGCTGAGCAAATGTGGTTCTCTTCTTAAGTAAAACAGTGTTAACATTTAATTTGGTTTGCCTTTCTTCATATAAACATGCTCAGGAATGAGGTGAGGCTGTCAGGACTATAGACAGTACTGAGTGTGTAACATACATCCACAGCCTACCTTTCTCTGTGACACAGGGTTTAAGTGCAGTGAGCTCCTGGTCAGAACACAGGTGAGCCTGGGTTCACATTCAGGTGCTTTTTTTTTTTTTTTTTACAAATAGTGTCAGGATGTCATTTTCAAGTAAATGTGATCAGGACTACAAATGTGACAACTGATGACTACGCTAAAGTGTGTGTCTTCCCCAAATTGTATCAGTAATGCCTACCTCAATACACATGTACAATGAGTACTGTTTTGCAGGCTTGACTGCTAATCACAAGTTAATTGTATGTACAGCCTATCTACAAATGACAAGGGGTGGCAAATCTTGTGAAATGATTAGTATGACTCTGCAGATAAGTTAAGTTTTTGTGTATGGCCAGATAAGAGAAGAAATGATCCAAGAAGAACGAGCCAAAAACCCAGCGAAGCAATAATACACCTCTTTATTGTCAAAACAACAGATAATCCACTCGAAAATAAATCCAATAGTACAAGAACAAGATTAAGTGCTTTCATCCACTGTAACGTGGACTTCCTCAGAATCTGTTTAATTACTTAATTGGTTTATTTTAAAACATTTTAGGCTTTGTTTGCTTGGCATTTTAATATATATTATGCATATCAACATTTTAGTAATTATGCTTATATGAAAAGGAAATACGTTATAAAAATAAGAGTATTTTAATATTTTTAACTTTTTTAAATACTCATTATATAGACAAAGAATGTTTGATTTGCATTGTATTCTAATTTGTTTTTAAAACTATGTTCATAGCTATGAAATAGTTTTTAGAAAAAGTACGAGGAATATGTCTTTAAATAACATATGAAGTTGGCGCCAAAAATGTTTTAAAATAAACCAATTAAGTAATTAAACTGATTCTGAGGAAGTCCACGTTACAGTGGATGAAAACGCTTAATCTTGTTCTTGTACTATTGGATTTATTTTCCAGTGGATTATCTGTTGTTTTGACAATAAAGAGGTGTATTACTGCTTCGCTGGGTTTTTGGCTCGTTCTTCTTGGATCATTTCTGCTATTTGGTTCATTTAGACTTTTTTTCATCTTGATTCGTTGTTATGGCCAGATAAGATGAAAAGTGTGTGCAACACGTTTCTTCATAGTAAGGACAGTTTCCACATCATGTTAGATTACCATTTCATCCATCATCACATGAACATGATGCAAAGGGAATCCTACAGCAAATACTGAAACCTTGCTCACTACAGGAGCACTTATAGGTTCATAGGTAGGTAGTAACTAGTTTATTGGCCCAAGGGCCTAAGTAAGCCTAGCCAACAAGGTTCCCTGGCTTATGCCACCCAAGAAAGTTAATTTCCTGTGCCCCTGTCAAGCAGAGCCACAGAAGTGATCCCCAGGGTGTATTTATAGGTTCATAGGTAGGTACTAGTTGTTGAATCAATGTACAATGTTTATATTATTATTCAGCAGAGTCATGTCAGTATGCAAAAACCATGACATAACCTGTACATCCATCAGCCTAACAGATACACACCAGTAAAGAGGTGTGGGAGTGGAGGGGTGAATGCAAGGAGAGATGAAAATGTACATGACAATGATGTCATGTAGTATTCATGGACATGTTTTTGGTCTGTTCTAATTATTAAGCTGCCATGCTCTGCATAATAAAGCGAATGACATAGGGGTACACAAGGGTTAGGAGAGGGACAGCAGGCTTATGACAAGCAGAACAAGGCTGGATAAATCTATCATAGTTGTGGGGATGGATGTCAATGCAAATAATTTGTTTTGGCCAGTATCCAATATATCTCCATGAGAACTTATAAATGTGTCAAATGTTAAATTGTGGGTGGTTAAACATATCATAGACATATAACATCACAGTAAGACATGATACGAGAGGTATCTGAAATCAAACTCTTGATGCTATGTGCAAAAAAATATTAAATCAAGTGATTTATGTCAACACTCCACAAAGGAAGTTACATTTTGTGACATCCATCAGTGTACACAACTGCCAGACTGTTACAAAACAGTGCCTTTACACTGTCTTAGCTCTGTATTCCTATAGTGCAGCAGGTTTAAGCATCATTGTTCTGAGATAACCAGAGTAGTGTAGCCGATGGCAGAAACTCACCAGGGTTTGCCATAGAACTTGCACAGTCATTCACTGCCACTTGGCATTGGTACACAATGCTAAACACAGTGCAAATGCAGAGGACAAGAAGTGAAGATGTTCTTATGGGCCATTTCTGGCACATGTGTGGTATGTGATTCAATCTTTTGACCAGATTAAAGGTGTAAAAATGGGTTAGATAGGAAAGTGGTGACATAGGGAGACAAGCAGTGGGAAAAACAAAGGGGACGCAATAAAGCAGTTTGCAGGAGGGAATTAGGAAAGAACCATAGATCTCTACTTCTTCACCACAGTAATGTGCACATGTAGAGAAAATCTGATGAATTTAGACTGTCACCACAACACAGATGGGTGACAACAATGCAGCCATGTTGTATAACAAATTGGACCAAATTGAGTGGGACAAGAAGGCATATATGCAAAGTGGAGATCTATGTATGGGACAATTTTTTGGGGGAGGACAGGTGCCCATTTTTTGTTTTTGGGTTTCAAAAAGAGAGGAATGTTGCGGAAGGGACATAGGAATGTGAGGGTCAAGCAGGTGGGGAAGGTGAGGAAGCAGGTGCAGACAAATAGGACAGACAAGACAGACACAGGGATGCTAATGGATATAAAAGTTTGTGGGACACCATTATTGAGGATAGGTAAGGGACATTGAAGGCACATGCCACTCAAGTGTGTGAATAGTTAAAATCTAGTCCTCACCCTCAGAACTGTCACCAGTGTCCCCTTCCTCAGTTCCGTGTGAGACTCCTTGATTTGGGAGTCTCATTTCTATTTTAATGAGCAACCTCTCCATATGGTTGATGTGGGAACCAAAGCCAGTTTCTATGACATCATGCACCATCTCTGGTAGCTCCTGGTGGGTGATGTAATCACTGTCTCCACCAATTCTCCTGGAGGGAACCAATGCACCATCAGCTGGGACAATTCTTCCTGATGTGGATGAGCCAGGTAGTGCATGGGCTGTGGAAGCAGTACTGCCAGTGTGCATCCCAGAGTTGCTGGGTGTTGATATGGCAGCCAATGGATGTTTGATAGGCTGATATACAGTGGTTGCTCTACCTTCCTGTGCTTAAAAGCATTTGGTTAGTTGTCAGAAAGGTATGACATCAGAATGGTATGATTTCAGTTAACTCAATAAGTAAATAAATAAATAAATAAATAAAAAGAGAGAGAGAGAGAGAGAGAGAGAGAGAGAAAGAGAAGGGATGGGGTAAGACAAAGATAGAAAAGAGATTATTAGAACCATGATATGTCACACTGAAACGTTATTACAGTTAACATCATTTTATTATTATGCTAGCTATATAGCTCTCAAAATCCAAAAAAAAGACTGAATTGTTACAAGTAATCCTTGAAATATGCAAATATTCCATATATACTTTAAAAGATGCTGCAGAATAATGTAACAGCATTGCATTAAAGCCAATATTGCTGCATGTCAAATATAGAAATGATAATTGCTGAATATCAGTCTATAGGTTACTTGTGGGAAATGAACCCAGACAATCTGAATACAGCTTATTTGAAGATACGATACAAATTCAAGCATAACCTGGCATTACTAAGCACTGTGTATGTCATCTTCATGCTATGAGAAAGGAAACTACCAGAGTAGTTCATGCATCTCTTAAATCAGAACCACACCCACAGACTCAAAAACATGTTTATTTCATCATGGCTTGATGTTTCCTACATTTTAACACCACTCTGGGGCTATTTACAGGTTTTTAAATATTTTTATACGTAATTTCTGAGTCTGATCACATGGAGTCTGGCATCTTGAAGTAATTCTGATTGTTTAGTCTGCCTCTAGGTATCCCAAAATGCAGTGCTCATCTGTAAAAAGTGACATCACGCAGGCCTCTTTTTTCCTAAAGCTCCTGTCACTGCATTGATTTAAATGCATACACTGCTGTCTGTCAGTTAGTAACATTTCATGCCGTTCAGTGACTACTTAAAACACAAACAGTGCATAGGCCACAGAAAAGACTTTTTAAGTATGTTTTACTGCTGCTTCTTTTTAGAATGGCTAAACTGCATTTTTTGGGAAGCCTGAATTGTACTACTTTGACTCATCTCCCATTCCCCTTCACACCTAACTTCCCTATCTGTCAAAGTGCTAAGGGTAATTTGAGCTGTTACCTACTGTGATTGACAGCTCACAGCAGGAGACTTGACTCTTGTACTGTTTCCTTGTTCTAGTCTTTACTTTTTGTATGGGTAGGGGAAGGACCCAGGAGCTGTGACATCATAGCATGGGTGTTTTTTAGGACAATGATTCAGTATTGAGAAAGGGTTATTCCCGAAAGCTTTGCGTTATAAAGTGCTTTGTTCTCAACATTCTTTGTGTGATTTTTGTTTTTTAGGACAGTCATGGTGATGTCAGGTTTGGGGAGGCAACTGGCCCAGAAAACTACCTGTATTCAGTGGCCTTGATGACATCAATGAATTGAAGACTGCAGCAAGGGTGGAATAAAAGTATTTTGAAAGTGAAACCATCACAGTACAGTAAGGTACTGCTCTAGTGGGGAGAAACAGTCAATTTAAAATATTTTAAATGTTGTGTTTTTGTTTATTCATAGCAGGGACAATAAATAGGGAGAAAAGGGACAGAGAATTTGAGCATTTAATAATAGACTCCCATTGTTGTCCTTTAAGGACTTTAACTTAAGCTTGTTATTCCAAAGGCCATATATGTCACTTCAAGAAAAGAAAAGAAATCCACTAACCCAGATAAACAAAGATGACTGCTTATTAAATATGATGATTTTTTTATTAAAGATAACAACTGCTTATTAACTAGGCATTTCCCATTTGAGAATTCTATGTCATACGTGATAATTTAATAAAAATGTTTCTTGTTTAAATAAAAAAAATTGTTACACTGCTTGACATGTAAATGTAGTGTATTCAAAAGGCAAGGAATGCGCACAAGTATAAATCTCTCCCACTACCAGGTGCTACTTGATCTTGTTTTGAAGACTGAGGTTCTTTTGCATCAACATCAAACAAATGATTTTGTAAAGAAGGTCAAAATGGTGCAGACTTTCCGTGATCCAAAAATGTAAACAGAGACCACCCCAGTGGTGTAGCTAGAGTTTGTACCGTCCGGGGCTGTCTTTGAGCTTGCCGCCCTTCCTCCCTCACAAAATCATCATTATCAAATGGAGTCCCCCTATACATCCCTCCCCCTCTGCAGTCATTCCAGTGTCCCATTACTTGACTATTTCTACCCATTTACTATAAATACTGTAATGGGCATACTGCTTTATACTTTACTTCTACAATGACTACTTGGATTTCATTTAAAGCTTTTATTTTAAATGTTATAGCACAAACACTGATAGACATCTGCTAAACAAAACAATACAGTCTCACAATGAAAAAAGACTTTGCATTAAAACTTCTCTGCCCTTGAAACTCACATTCATTGAAACAGCATTAAACCCACATTAAAAGAAAGTGCATCTGGCCAGTGGCGGATAACATTTACCTTTGGGCTGTTTTCAAATTATAAGCCTCTTGTACACACATTTAGGACCATGCAAACATACATGTGTTCTTTGATTCTACCTTCCTGATTGTATTCAATTATATTCCTTGTATAATGCCGCACACTTGCTAAAGCATGTTTTAAATTAATTGTTTTGAACATTTTCCCAGTAAGCAATGAAACAAAATGTATGAACCAGTAATGACAAAACTGCCCAGTTCAGAACATTTCCATCGTAAAAGTCTACTCAAACGTCTGGTATTACAATCTGCCAATATCAGTAAATATGCACAGTATCTGCTGAAGTAATAGTCATCTAAATAATTCCACATTAAAGGGATCTGTAACTAAAGAGGCTGATGCTAGCAAACAACTTTATATTTCATTGTTTCATCTACAAATAAAGTGCTTGTTGCCCTTGAAGGATAAAATGTGTATGTTGCATTAAAAAAAGATAAGCTAGTAATATTGCATTAGGGAATGGGTGGCAAACTGATAACAGGTTCATAGTTATCAAAGGAGGAGATTCACAGGACTGCAGTATCCACCCCTTTTAAAGCACAACAGTACAGTATCAGCAATCCATCCACATACTTTGGGAGTAGATCCCACAACCTTCTGCATCAAAAGCAAGCATACTACCTGTTGTATTGCTAACAATGCAAACGGACTTATCAGAAGCAGCACTAAAACTTCTCTTCCCCTGAAGCTCTCAGCTCCTTATAAAAGTCACTTGATACTCAACTATATCTCTTAACTTTGCAGTACAAGAAATCCGGAAAAGGCCAACATTTATTGGGGGGACAAAGGTCTAGAAACCAGGAACATATTTTAAAAATTGCTTGTATAATCTTAGAAAGTTGCTAAAATAAAATGTTTTGTATTACCATGCATTTTCTGAAAGACAGGAAGACTGAAACTTAATTGGCTATCATTATTTAGTGAATTCAGTTCTGACTGATTTGCTGAAAACCACAAATTTTATGGGGAACAGACGAAAAGTATGAGCCAAACATTCCAGACATTCTGTGAAAATCTGGATAGTTGAAAGCTATGGACTCAACTCCTTGAATCACACATGGTGGTATGGGTAGAGAATTCAGGTTCTTTACAGGGTTTGAGCCTGATTAACACTAACCACCAAGTATATCTAACACACACACACCCTACCCTTTGCAGTAATGAAGCTACAAACACACACACACACACACACACACACACACACACACACACACACACACACACACACACACACACTACTCTTGGCAGTAATGAAGCTACACACACACACACACACACACACACACACACACACACACACACACACACACACACACACTACCCTTGGCAGTAATGAAGCTGCAGCAGCAAATTCCCTATACAGTAATGCAGCCACATGTTCTAAACACACACCACTCATTGTCAGCAATGAAGCAGCAAATTCCCTTACTTGATGAAGCAGAAAAATGTATTCATTAGCGGCAAATTCCCTGTACAATGCATACACACCGGACCACATATGGGATAGTTCAGCAGCAAAATGTTCTAAACACACATGCAAAACATACTTGTTAGCAGCAAATTCCCTGTGTAATGCATGCACACTGGACCAGCTATGGGATCATTCAGCAGCAAAATATTCTAAACATACAACATTAATTAGTAACAAATTAATTCCCTTAAATGCTGTATTTAAATTGCTTGGGTTCTCAGAAAGAGCAGGGAGATGTCTGTCTGTACAACACATGCACACCGGAGCACCTATGGGACCATTCGTAAAGAAGAACATCCTTAAAATAAAAATAAAGTAAAAATACAGTCCCAAAATAAATAAATTGCATAAAATAACAAGAGGAATGCAAGACAAGTTTAATACCAATACCAGAGTATCACCTAAATAGTTGTTAAGCAGGAAAACTGCATGATGCCAAGTCTCCATTTTCCACATGGAGCTGACCTGACACCACTGCACCAGAGAAAATCTGTAGTTAGCAAACTTTTGCTGTACTGAAAACATAGTCTGCAAATGATGGACATGTATGTGTTACATATGCATTTTTTTTCTTTTTTACTTACCCGGAGCTGCCAGGGAGAGTAAATATTCTCAACCCAGGAGTGCAAGTGGATGCTAGGCAGACCGGACTCTGTTGCATTGGGTCTTGGGCTTGGCAGAAGTTAGAAGTTACTTAAGTTAAACTGTGTAAACAGCTTCTCTGTTTGCTGCTGCCTGCTGTGCTGCCATGTTCCTGCTGTTCCAAATTTCCAAATCAAATAGGTCAGCCAGATGATAATGTAAACACAGTCTGACCAAGGTGAGCTGAACCTCCAACAGTCTGGCAGGCTGCCTGATGTCATCAAAATTGAAAAAAATTGGAAACTGAAGGGGCTACTTGGGAATTTGTAGCACCCCATTATTTTGTCCTCAAAACCAGTAAATATCAAGGAATTTGGCATGGTTGAGAAGTATGCTTGGCACATATATTGTGGGTGACTTACACAGTGTTAAAAGTAATTTGTACAATGTGGGATTCAAACCTATGTAAAAGGGAATGTACGCATTGGTACACAGGTAATTATTCCTCATCATCACAGAAGACACGTGCTACCCATTGTCATTACAGATTTAAAGCTTAAATAGTGACTGCTGCTATACTTCAGTTAGATCTATATGGGTGTAAAATTAAAAGGTCCTGGTTTATGCATTCTCAGGTGTGATGCAGGACTAATGTCTGACAATATACTGGAAATGGATAGACTCATGTGACTTTGGTAATAGAGTTTGATGTTATGATACATACCTCACAATACATTCTGTTTTACAGTTATACTTGGGTTATGGAAGGAGTGTAGATGATTGTCAATAAACTATTGTGGCCATCAGAGATATGCAACTGAATTTTTTATGACATAATCATCATTGTCATGCTAAACCAGTTACACACATAATACAGACTGATACCTACAAAAGCATGTGTATGCAAGCAGTAATGATACATTCCTGTCAATCAACCGACTATACATAGCTATTGGTATGTAGTATTACCTTTATAATCAAAGTTTTGTAAAAAATTACAGTGGGACATCCTTAATAAAAAGGGAAATGTGGTGGATTTGAACTCAATCTCACCTATGTTTTGGCTAAAAGACTCATTACACACGCACCTAGTGCCACAGGGAATCCTAGGCAGCAAGTGTACTTTCCACACTCAGTACTGTCCAGATTACTGATGGTCATGCCTTGCCACTTAGCCTGTTTGCCCAAAGGATGGTGAACTAATTTAAATTCTTCACTTTTTTCTTAAGCAGTGAACCATTTACACAGAGGAGGGCAATGCACAAAAGTAGAAGGCAATAGCAAACATATATTACTTGAGTAAATACTCATTGTGACCCATTCTCAGTAAAAATAACTACTGTGAGACTCCAAACCTAATTTACCTATGCTGTTTCTTTCTTAGTTAAATGTATTTACACCTGGTGCCACAGAGACAGTCAGGTAACAGGCATAATTTCTCCAATCATTACTATCCATGTTGCTGTCTGCCACACAATGCCGCTAAGCATTTTTGCACTTTAAGGCAGGAATTAAACTGTTATTTTAAAGCAGCTAATCATGTTTGTGCTTTGCCATGTGCCATGCACATGGAAAAAAATAAATGAGAACAAGAAGGGAAACAAAGGTTAAACAATTAGCTCTGGATTTGAGCCATCAGACTACTGTACTTGCACAATACAATTGCAGTGAGTTATCTATCTTTGCCACAGACATAGCTTTGCAATAAGCTTTGCATTAACAATCAAATAATGTACATACATGCAATTAACATTTCATACCCGATAATAAATAGTTCATGCATTTGGACATTCTCAGTTAATTGTAAATGTGTACATAACATATTTAATGAATGAGTGATCAAACTTTATTTATTTATGAATATGTTTGCAAAACTTCAGCTCTGCCTTCTCTTTGTATTTTGGGATCATTCCCTTATCTCTGCTTTACTATTAGACATGCAATCTTTAGTGCATATTCTCTCAGTCTTCTTTCAAGGTGGGATATAAACTGTAACATTTGCTTAATATCCCACCAGACTGCCACCAGTTAACATGATGACCAGACAATACCTCACAGGACTGCCACCAAATAATGTGACATCTCCCACTATCCTGTGTCAACTAAGGAGCTTCAGTCCTCACTACTGACTATAATTTGGGACTGTCACTTAAACAGGAGTACTATTATACAATTTTCCACTAAGAGCACAACAAGAACATGCTGAATAGCTTGGGACTGGACTGTATACTTCTGTCCACCCCTAATGTAACTCCTTATTACATACTTTAGAGCAATGTGTCCCAGTTAAAGACCTTTGATACATTCACACTGAAATTAATTAAATCTCACACATCCAAACACTTCTGAGTATCTTCATGCCCTTCTAAAGGGAAGTCCAATTATGAAAATTAAATATTAAAACAAATACTAGCAAATTATTTAAGCAGCCAGGTTTTGGAGTGGCCCAAGGAGTTATCAAGGCAAGTATAAGCATAAAACATATTTAATATTCAGCAAAATGATTAAAAATATAAAACAGTAATTCCCAAAACACAAACAAAACTCAGTCACCAGGAAAACGAAATCAATACTGTAGGATAGAGATCCAATATTAAAAAACTCTAGCTGATCTAGCTGATTAGATATAATTTCGTAACTAACTAAAGAATACTGTTCTTGATCTAAACTAAATTACTACCACAGAGAAAAGGCAGGCTTGCAGTTCTTGGTGAGTTCTTTTTTGGTAGCCACCGCACAGTTCACATGTGATCAACTGACATTTGTAAATGACAACTGACTACTGACTTCAGCAGGCTCTTTTATAGAGTAGCCTGTCAACTGTTCCAGTTCTAATTTTCATTTCATATTTTTAATTTTAACCAACAGCTGTTTTCTAAAAGTTCCTTCCTGTCTTTCAGCTTCTGACAGTAACACATAGCAACTGTCAACATTCAGATGACATCATCTTCTGATCAGCTGAATCTGAAACAGTTTGCCTTTAGAATCTCTCTTCACAAACATGCACATTTAGAAATATAAAAGGACACTGTTGAAGTTTTAAAACATTCTGTTCAAACAGATCATACATCAACATGTAAGAACTTATTTACAATATCAAAGCTAGTCATGCTGACATAATAATATACAGGTTAATCTGAAATTATAAACAAAACTTAGCCAGACATGCTAGTACAAATGGCAATGTCCAAATTCCTTGCACAAACACATGACATTCAAAAACAAAAATTAAGAAAAGGCATGCACTATTATGCCAAGGAAATATACATGTGGAGTGTTTGGTTTGATTTAAAAGCTTATTGCAGTTAGTTCAACATTGTGTAAATGTATCCTCACTGACACACCCACTTCAGTGAAGGGTATCTCTGCATTACTGTGTTTTGCTTCAGTCATAGTAATCATTCACAGCGGCAAACCATTAGCAACTAACAATGGTGTACAGACCGCAATAGGTTTACATTGGCTACACGAAGTCAGAATTTTTGTATTCAGCAATTCTAATGAGTTCACACTTCATTTGCATCTTCAGAGTGCTCAGGGGGCTGAATCTACAATGAAAGGTAACTGTGTAGCTTGGGAACTTGAAGGAGGAGACTGTTGTCAGTCATGTTTATTGCTCCACTTATGGGAGTATAGAGATAAATATACTTTTTGGAATGCTTTTTCTATATTGGGTATTTCACTTATATGAGCCAGGTTATTTTGTAAACTGCAAAATTATATGTTACAGATGTCAGTCATGTCAGATATTGATGGCATTGCTGGACAACTTATACACATTCTACTTACTTACATTTACAAGTACCAGTTAGGCAGGTATCTGACATTCATTCATGTTCTCTCACATTTATTTTTCAGAACTTAACATGATAGTCCTACAGTTACAACTGTTGTCTTTTGGGGCTGACTTTGTGTGATACTAGCAGTACACATCTATTACATGGGGAAGTAAAGGTTGTGAGGATTGCCTGGCATCAATTTTACTGCATGTATGTGCATAGGATGAAAGGTGTATCCCTTAGGTGGTCGGCATGAGTGTTATCCATTGCCTCTTGGCTTGGGCCAGGGCATACTGTGCACGCTTATGTCTGCCTATGTATATAGCAGCTAGGGGTTTCCCCTCTGACTCCTCACCTGCATGTGGATATGGTGACCTGACAAGTGGTGGTGGAACATTTGCTCCTAACCCTTGGTATTCTTTTTGCAGCTGTTTTTGCAGGATGATATTGTGTAGCATAGGACAGACTGTGATAATTTCTGCACAAATACTAGGATCATATTGTACAGCCCCCCCCCCACGATGTATCTAGGTACTGCAACTGTAACCTCAACAGCCCCAATACACACTATATTGTATTTCTTGTTTGAACATGTGCCTCATTATAGCATTCCTCTATGGGTGTGTGTGCATTTCTGATGGATGTCATGAGTCATCGTTTGAGTAGATACATACCCTGCATCTCCTAGTAAACGACCTTGTGGAACATCAACCCTTGAAAACTTCTGGCAGAGCTGTGAGTTGTGCCAGATATGGTTGTCATTGTAACTGCTGCAGTTGCCAGCACACATATTTATGATGATTCCCTTTGCATTACAAATGACCTGGCAGTTAATGGAGTGGAACACCTTTCTGTTGATGTAGACCCTTCCTTGTTCCCCGGGTGGTGCTTTGATCTCAATGTGCATGCAGTTTATGGAATGTGTGCTACAGGGTAGAAATCTTGCATAGTCCTAGCTATTTCCTCAGGGGTAGGTGGGAAATATATACAATCACTGGCATGCTGTAGCATTGCATTCAGGAACTGATGCAGAATCCTGGATGCTGATGCCTGTGACACCCCATCATGTCCTCTGTGGGTTATTGAAATATTCCTGTAGCTAATATTCTAAGTGCTACACATATCTTGGTCTTCACAGGCTTCAGTTCACCTCATTAGAGCTTGCTGTCATGTGAGGGCAACAGAGGCTGCAGAGTTCCTGGAGGGTGTTTCTATCCACCTTCTACATCATGCAGACCATGATAAGTTAAACGGGGTCTAAATACCATTCTCCTCCTTGCCCAAGGTCTATCAGCAGCAGCAGCATATATTTGAGTCTGTTTCACATACACATACTGAAGAGCAGAGCAGGAGCCCTTAACATTGTTTTCCTCCAGTGTAGTTTCAGTGGCTGCATTCCAATAGGTTTTAGAGTACAAGGCAAAAGACTACACTAAGTGTACATAGTTGCTTTATAGCTTGTTGAATAGCTCCGCTATCTTGGCTTGACGTGCTGTCATGTGAGCATTGTGCCACAAGGCACACACAGTTTTAGAAAGCCATGCAGGGTTTATTGAATCCCGCCCAATGTATTCTGGGTGGGTTATTCCTCTTAAGCTTGTCACTGAACATGGAACTCAATTCATGTTGTCATTTTCAATAATTTGCAAAGGAGTTCGGGTTTGTCCATACAACGTCAAGTCTACATTATGTGCAAATAAATACTGCAACTGAGAAACAGCTAAGAAACTCCTTAACCAGCTTGATCCTCATATACCTCTAATGTCTTGTAGAAGAATGCCACATAGTGCTATCAGACTGAAATTAGCACAGCTAATGCTGGCTTCTAGATTCCAACTGCCTTTACAATGTTTGATATATTATTTAACACCCATCCATATAAGACTGCTAAACCAAATAATCAAACTGCAAACTTTACAAATAAATACTTTTGTGATAAAATAATTCTGCTCACTCCTTGTCTGACTTGAACCCAGGTCAGACTGTTGATCTTAAATGAGATGTTCAAGGACATGATACCACAGTGTGACCACTGCCAAACTGGCAGAACTAAGATCTTTTGTAATCCAAACCAATGATAGAGGCGTAATAAGGAAAAGTAATTTCACATTTGGACTGTTGTTGAGATGCCCAAACTGAGTAGGCAGTTTCCAATGAGATAAAAATCTGCAATAACCAAATGAATCAAAAGAAGTGTATACTATAATTCAGTGTTTTCAGACCCTGATAACTCGATTAGCCATGATATTCCAAAAGAGGCACATTGCCTAATAAGGACACATTGTTTAAGAGAGATGTACTACTTGATACAGGCACATTAACCAATAGTGGCTTGTCACAAAAAGCAAGCCCCTGCCATCCACCATTTGTGACAGTTACTTCACTAGGGCAAGACATAAGGCTTCTAATGTGGTACTGATACACCTGTGTTTTTTTCCAGAAACAGCTAGGTAATAATATAATTGTTTAAAATATGTTTAGAGAGTGCAAATGCCTAAATGTCTTCTTTGTTAGTGAAAAAATGTAAACTGACATTTCAGAATGAAAAAAGTATTTAAAACTTTAAAGTATATGTATGCAACTATCATGGTGCTTTTAATATTGTACATTAAAAGAGAATTTCATTCTCTGCTCAGAGGAGAGAAGATGTGATGATCAATGTGATCAGTGTTTGATTAAGCTCACTTATGTAAACCTAAAGGTGTTTTTTCATAATGCTCTGGTGTAGTACTGTGCTAGTAATGTTGCTGAGCTGACTGTGATACAGATAAGAAATATATGTTGTATTACTACATGTCCATGTCCAAGTGGTGTTTAAAATAAATGTAATGACCTAATGCACATTACGTCTGGTTTCCAGAGTACCCGGTGTTTAAATAGCATTTAGCTTGACAGTTATAGTAATGGAATCCTAAGTTGCATACCTTTTAACATCTTTGTTGCTAAAAATAGTGGGGAGGGATAAAAAGCTCAAAACTGGGGGCGTTTTTAAAAAAGTTGTAAAAAGTTGGTAGAACAATAGGTTTTGCACCAGCATGCATTTTCTGAAAAAATAAAAATGACAAAACACCGATACCTGGATTTATTGACTGAGTTATTCTCAGTAATTTGTCTGAAAAATAAACATTTTAAGAGGGACAGAGCAAAATGTATGAGGCAAACTCAGGGACTTTCTGCAAGATCACAGACATCTGGGACTGCCAAGAGATATGCTGAGTTAAGCTTGAAGATGAGGAACTGTATTTTTGCTGTTGGCTTTCACCAGCACTAATGTTAGCAGCACAGCTGTTTGACTGCTCAGATAGATGTTTTTCGTTATTATTATGTTAATGCTGTCATAACCTGCAGTGTGATATTTTCTATTTGTGAACATCCTGCTTTATGTGTGAAGTGCCTGCACTTCCATTATTTTGTGATGTTTTGTCAAATGGGGATTTTATCTGTTTTATTATCTTTAAGCTTCCCTTTACATAAACTGTACCACAAGTTCAGACCACATGTGCTGTACCAATGCACATCTTGTAAGTAACATATAAGCATAAGGCTTCTCATCACTTAATTTATAGCATGAGAAATGTGGTCATTAAGGTGCAGCCAGCATGCATGTTATGCAATATGTTTAGTTAAAAATATAAAATAAAATGTAAGAAATATGTTTGTATGAACATCTTTCTAAGCACTGAGCACGATCAGTGGCAGAAATATCTTATATTAGTTTCAACCAGATGTCCTCACCACTCTTTCTTTCAGCGTCTGACCTCTATCAAAACACTTCCACAGGTTTCTAAATGGTTTACAATTTACTTCTGCTTTGCTTTCTGACTCATCCTTTGAGTAGAGTTTACATTATTTTTGTTTATTTATCAATTGTATTCCTTTGTTAACGGAGTTAATTAACTGGTCCACAGAGCCTTTTCAGCCAAGACCTTATATCAAGAGCAATAGTAAATGCAGCGCATCTAGACAATTTGGAATAGCTAATCAACCAATCAATGGACATGATATAATAAACCCTACAGGGCTCACTAAAACCATGTGCATGTCATGGCAGTGGATTAATTTGTATTCAGTAAGTGACTCTACATAATGTGTAGAGCTGTGCAAACACAATAAACATTGTGGCATGCTCATTACAGCATAAGCAGCTGAATTGTATGCTAATCAACCAATCCAAAATAGTAGAGATATTCAACAAGCTATAAAGCAATTGTGTATACTTAGTTTAGCCTTTTGCCTCAAATTCCAAAACCTACTGGAATACAGACACAAACTACCCTAGAGGGAAAGAATGTCAGGGGTTGCTGTTGCTGTTCTGCATGTTTATGTACAACAGGCTCAAGTCTATGCTGCTGCTGCTGCTGATAGACCTCAGGCAAGAAGGAGAAGGGGGATTAGACCCTGCTTAATTTTTGGTCTGCATGAAGTGGAACTAGTAGAGCTGTACCGGGTAGATAGAGACACACTCCAGGAACTCTGCAACCTCTGTTGTCCTCAACTGAGAGCAAGGATAAACAGAGGGGAACCAATATATATGGAAACCAAGGTATGTGTAGCACTCAGAATTTTAGCTACAAGAACCTTCCAGAGACCAACAGGGGATATGCTGGGGGTGTCACAGGCATCAGCATCCAGGATCCTCCATCAATTCCTGAATGGCTTGCTACAGCATGCCAGTGACTATATATATTTTTCCCACACCCTTGAGAACAAAACTACATCTATGCAGTATTTTTACTCCATAGCACACTCCCCTGAATTATTGGGTGGCATAAACTGCATGCACATTTACATCAAAGCACCACCTGGGGAATAGGGAAGGGTCTACATAAACATAAAAGGCTTCCACTCCATTAACTGCCAAGTCATGTGTAATGCTAAAGTAATCATCCTGAATATGTGTGCTGGTAAACCTGGCAGTTACAACAAATCCCATATCTAGCACAACTCACAGCTCTACCAGAGTTTTTCAGGGGTGATATCCCACAAGGCCATTTACTGGGGATGCAAGGTTTACACTCGAACCATGACTGATGATTCCCATCAGAAATACAAACACAACTATGGAGGAATGCCGCAATGAGGCACATGTTCAAACAAGAAATAGTATACTGCATATGTTTGGGCTGCTGAAGTCATTGTTTTGGTGCCCTGATTCATTGGTAGGGGGCTGCAGTACGATCTCAGTACTTGTGCCAAAATTATCACAGTCTGTGCTATCCTACACAATATTATGCTGAGAAAACAACTGCAACAGGAGCACCAAAGAAAAAGAACACACATTTCACCACCATTGGTAGGGTCACCATAGCCACATGCAGGTGAGGACTTAGAGGGGAACCACAAGCTGCTGTTGGTGTAGGTAGATGGAGGCATGTACAGTATGCCCTCTACCTAGCCAAGTGGCAACGGATAGCAGACATGCTAACCACCTAAGGCGTACTTTCATCCTGTGAACATACATGCATTAAAATTGATGCCAGGCAATGCTCACAACCTTTACTTAACCCATGTAATGGCTGTGTATTGTTAACATCACACAGAGTCAACCCTGAATTAAAACAATTGTAATTGCAGGATTATCAAGGTAAGTGTTGAACCTGAAACATGAAAATAAATTGATAAGAACACAGATAAATGGCACATACTTGTATACTGTTACTTGAAAATGTACCTAAGTAGAAAGTGTGTGAATTGTCCAATAATGACATCAATATGAGACAGGACTGACATATGTTGATAGATTTCTGCCATTTATCAGCTAACATGCTTCATGCAACAAAAATGCACACAATAGAAAACAGTCCAAAATCTAATTATCTCTGCATTCTCACAAGTCGAACAATAAGCCTCACTGATGTATCAATGATTTCAAGGTAATAATCACAACAATAAAAAGGCTATAAGAAATCAGTAGAAGTTTCAAAACAGCATCATCAATACATATACTAAGCACTCAGGTAGCTAAGCACCCTGTGCATCAGAAAAAATACATACATCTCCCTGAATCCAAAAGATAGAAACAAGGATATGGCAGAGTTATTATCATTTTCACGGGGTATGGTTGGGGGAGGTAGGAGACCAAGGATGATACAAAAGTAGTGAGTGTGTGTGAGTAAGAAATACAGGCAGGCAGAAATTATCAAATTAATAGCCATTGAGACAGAATGGCCTGCAAGCCTCTTGAATTCCTCATGTACCTGTTATGTGTAGAAGTCTGAATGGGCATGCGATGTGAAATGTGTGTGTGTGTGTGTGTGTGTGTGTGTGTGTGTGTGTGTGTGTGTGTGTGTGTGTGTGTGTGTGTGTGTGTGTGTGAGTGTATACATGAACACAGCCAAGCTGTGTGCTAGCTCTACTTTCTGGCATGTCAGACACATGTGAGCAGTACATGATAGGGCTATCAGTTCATCTTCCTCACCCTCCCTGACCACTTTCTGCCAGAAGCTGCACTGGCACATCCATGTTCATGGTCAAATGTGCTGGTGCAGCTTGAATGTGAGACATGTCTGATGGACGAGCTCTCCTCATGACTACGGACAGGTCCACAGCCCCATAGCCTATCATGTCTGGGTGTGGACACCTCAATCATTGATGGGGGAGTGGAAGTAGTGTCACTATGGTAGCAGGCATGACCACATTGACTAACAGCAGATGATGTTGTGGACATAAAGCCACATGAATGTACCCCTCCTTCAGATGTTCCATCACAGACACTGCCCTTTCCATCATGTCATTTATCTGATCCATTGAATCGGCCACACGGCAGAGGCAGTCATGCACATCAGCCTGTACCACATCTAGAACCCTACACATGTCTTCAGAGTCCCTAGTGGAATGTGCCTGTTCCTCCATGATGACCGTAAACATACATCAAATGGCATATAATGGCACACCAGGATCAGGTGGAGGGAGGGACAGCAAGCCTCCTTCGAGCACCCTGACCAAACCTCCTTTGTGGCACCTCACCCACACTTTGGCTAAGGCCATAGTCAACTGGCCCTGAAGCACAAGTAACCACACTACCCTGGTCAAGTATGTCACCCTCAACTTTTCCAATACCTGAGTATTCAGTGGAAATGAGTATGCATAGGCACACTGACTGGGTCTGAAGGAAATGCAGGGGGTGTGTGAGTCACAATCTCAGTGCCAGATTCAACCTATGCACACCCTGACTGTGCCTAAGTTTGACCACCACCACCACCATCATCATCATCATCATTAGAGCCTACCAATATTCTGACGTCAGGCTTTAGGAGTCCAACACTTCCACTGTCAGGATCACCTGCGATAAGCAACAAACACAAGAATGAAATTGCTACTGCACTGCACTATTAAACAAATATATATGATATCAAAGTAACACTGGTTATACAATTGCAGATAGTACAACAATACAGACACTCATTATACCCCCATCACACATACACATAATTATATATCTAAAGAATGGTCAGTAATAAGCAAATAAACATTTGCTTACCATGTGCAGATGTCTCCACACTTTATAGGGAAGATGGTCCTGGAAGAAATGAAGTAAGGAAAGGATGCTAATTAAGCATCACAGTGAGAATAACACAGGGGGACAATGAATACACAATCACCTATATGTCCTGTAAGAAATAGTTGAAACTGAAACTTTGCTGAGATATCCACCCACATCCATGTGTACTGAACAACTCTCTTTATAACTCTACTTATCAATAGGTACAGATGCAAAAAATAAAAATTTACAGAAAGCATTAGTCAAATGATATTTTATTTATTTATTTTATTTTACATTTGTTGACCGGGCTAGTCCAGCTGGATATATGTCCATTTTCAGTGGAGGCAGGGGAGAAAAGCTCTGCAAATAACAACCAAATAGGACAAGACAAGATATTTACAGTAGAAATTGGTACATTACAAAACTTTATAACATATTACATACCTAGGATTTTATATTCTGCATTCCAGTAGGGAAAAAACCTTATGTAAAAATAACCCAGATACAACAGTAGTTTGAGTTAATAATGGAAATTATATCTAAGAGATATTATAGATACTAAGGTCACACAAAAACCAAAAAGAATAAACACTACTGTTAACTGGATAGAGTCTACAGAAGCTAAATACAAGGATACAATTCTAGTGTTCATTCTCACAGGAGTTGTGGTCTTATATGAAAACGGTTGGTCATTCAATAGTATATACATATTTACATGAGAAAAATCCTCAGAATGGTCAAGCACACTATTATCAGCAAGTAAACACAAGATCATGTTCATAAGAGGCTAGGAATCAAGGGAGTCTAGATAAGGGTATGGTGGTTAGTCTGGGTTATCACAGGGGATAGCCAGTGTGATTTGAGGTAGGGTTTGAGCTTGCTTTTAAATAGGTTAACTGAGGATATTGAGATTAGCTGACTTGGGAGGCTGTTCCAGGCTTTACCTACTGTATTAGAGAACAGGGTGTCACCAGCTGAGTTGTTGGATTTAGATATTTGTACAAGTAGTTTATTAAATGAGCGTAAGGTTTTGAGATTGTTATAGTGGATAGCTAGGGATGTAAGTATGGGTGTATTCTGAGGTATATACAGGATCTTATTTGCTACTATTAGTTGATTGAAAAGTATTAGATTTGGCAACTCTAACCATCCAAGATGATTCAGGTTGATACAGTGATGAGTTCTATAGGAGGACCCAGCTGCAAATCTGGCAATATTGTTGTAGGAGGATGACAGTTTACTCAGATTACTTCTGCATATTTAGGTATAGATAGGTGAGGCATAGAGCAGGGTAGAGATAAGGTAGGTGCGAGCAATGGTGACCCTGGCTAGAGGAGTTAGAAAGGGTTTGATTCTGTAGAGGGAACCTAGTTTCTTATTTACTGTTTTTATGGTGTTATTAATGTGAGGTTCTATTAGTAATCCGAGTAGTTTGGTGGCTGGCTCAGGAGATATTATAGTTCCATTATTTGAAGGAATAGTAAAGTTAAGTGGGGAGGTTCTGCGAGTGGGGGTGAATAGTAGCATTTTATTTTTTTTTTGGGTTTAAGATAAGACACCTTTGTAGGAGCCAGTTTTCGACTGTGCTAAAGGTCTTTTGGGTTAGTGACTGAAGTTCTGATTGGGAAGTAGTAGAGCATATGAGTGTGGAGTCATCTGCGTAAAATATATTTTATTCTAAAAGCAAATATAAAATGGGTCATATGTAAGCTTACCTAGAAGCTGCTCCTGGGACACACTTGTCCTCCAAGCCACATCAACACCAATATCAAACACACAGTGTGCAGTTTCCACTGAGCTGTCTGGATCTCTGACAGTAGATAAGAACTCCTTATTTAGTGTCAGTAAAGCCTCTGTAGCAGGACCAACCCCCATAACCAGCTGTTCTTCGGCAACTGCATTTGCTCTCCTCCAGGCCACTGAAATCATATCATGGCCTGATGCCACACCTTTTCAGAGTTTTTGCTGCGACCACCTACTGTGTTGACATCATTGACCAATGGATCCAAATCTCCTTTCTGGCAGCCATATCTCCATGGCCTCTCTCAAGCAGAAAGGCTCCATGCTGCCTCAGATCCTGTATTATGACCTCAATTTCCACATCACTGAAAGGGGGGTTCATGGATTTTGTAGGCTTGGGTGCCATAATCTTATGTGACATAAAACAGAGAAGGATATAACAGATAAATATCACATAACTGGTGTATTACTTACAAAAATAGTCAGTGTACCCTTTGCCAACATTAAGCACTTGCAATGTACTTTTCATTTAGTACAACTGAAGGTTAGTTGATTGTCCCCCCCCCCCAACAAAAAGGTTTGTACAAACCAAGAAATACCATATAAGTAATGTATATATGTTTCCCACAGAAATATCAGGATGAATACACATTTTCAACAGAGAAGCAATTGAAACTTACTTTTCTTCTTGGATCACAGAATAGTAGGTGGCTCTCCCACCCCCAAAACACCAAGCAAATGAAAGTTTGTACAAACCAAGGAATACCACAGAAGTAATGCATAGATTCTTTCCACATAATTATCAGGAAGTATTCACATTCACAATAGAAAAAAACAGTTTATGAATGCCATTCACTTCTCACTGTGACCACCACTCCTGTGGAGGTTGCCCTGGACTATCTCAGAAGTATGACACTAGTGTCAGTGACATGTGCATTGCATTTCTCTCTAATAACATAGAACACTGTCAAATCAAATATTAAAAATAATTGTTGTGCTAAAAGTATAACCTGTATATCTCTGAAAAGTAAATGCCTGCCAAAAATGCCTATGCAAACAGTGAAGTATAAGAAGTGCATATGGATAAAAGTTTCATTTTCTTCTGGATATATAAACAAATTTATAACAGTTTAAAAAAATTAGAATGGATGCGAATAATACAAGATTACCTTAACCAATTCTAAGCTTTCTCTGCAGAGAAATCACCTTCAAAGGAATACCAATTTTCTTTTTTGTTCAAATACACAAATCGCCTCACTTTCAAGTTTACTAGCTACACGGTTACCTTTTTATAGTGTAGATTCAGCCATCTGAGCACTGTGAAGATGCAAATGAGGTGTGAACTCATTAGAATTGTTTGCCTTTGTATAACACATGTAAACATAGTGTAGGCTATACACCATTGTTAATGGCTCATGACTTGCAACTCTGAATGATTAGTGTGAGAGAAAAGAAAAACACAACAGCAATTCAAAGCGGGTGCATCCATGAGGATACACTTACAAAGTGTGGAAATAACTTCAGAGAGTTTTTAAATGAAACAAAACACCATACATTTATCATTTTGACCAATAATAGCAAAACTCTCATACCTATACTGAAAACTGTTGTTCAATGTCATGTATTTTTCTCACATGTTTAAAGGAAAATGACAGAAAATGCACTATAAACTGCATGTCTGAAATGACAGCAGAGATAAGGGAAAATGAACATAATAAGAGAAGACAGAGCTGCATTTGTGCAAACATATTCATAAATGGTTGTGTGATCACTCATTAGACTAAATATATAAACCACACATATGCAACCAACTGAGAATGCCCAAGTGAATGTCCTGTTAATGCTGTAGAAGAAAAATGTTTATTGCTTGTATATCCATCATTTAATTGCTGCTGCAAAGCTGTGTTTGTGGTAAAGAGAGATAACACACTCCAACTGTGTTTTGTAATTTCATTACTCTGATAGTTAAAATCCGGAGCTGTGTAATCATTTAATGTGTCCTTTACATCTGCATGACATATGGCTTAGTGCAAACTTGGTCAAACACATAAATATTTAAAGATTAATGTCAGTTGCCTTAAGAAGTGCAAACAGCTTAGCAGCATTGCACCACAGTCAGCACCTTGGATAACAATGACAGCAGAAATTACACCCGTGAACCAAGTGTGTGTGTGTGTGTGTGTGTGTGTGTGTGTGTATGTGTGTAGCATAAAATATAGATACTGAGGTACACAATAGATAAGAAAGGTAGAGCATAGTTCATGTTCCACAGTATTTGTTTTACTGAAAAATTATCATAGTGAGTTTTAACAGAAATAATTTATATTCACTTTTGCCTATATACTATATCAATTGTATGTTGCTCACCTCTTTGCAAACAGGGTTCACTGATGAAGAAAAAAGAAACATTGTTACTTGCTTTGCTTTTTTTGTGCAAACAGGATAAATGGCATTGCACAGCTGTCAGCACTCTAAACAGTACTGCTGAAAAACATACAGTTACTGCCTAGCTTTCCCTGTGGCACTAGGTGTGAATTCATTGCCAGACAACAGGCGAGCCAGGGTTTTAATCCAGCACACTCCACTGTTTATTAATGGTGTTCCACTGTAATTTATAACAGAAAAAATTATATAAAGATAACTATATGTAACAATAGCTATATGTAGCAGGTTAATTGAGAATACACTTGGCATCAAATCTATTATATGTGTAAATGCTGTAGCATGACGGTTATGGTTCTGTAGTTAAAAATGTATTTTCTGACCTGGGATGGACTTCATACTTTACTGACAGTCACATACACACCTCACATAACACAGGTTGTTCTGTCTTTCGGCTTTTCCCGGTTAGGGGTTGCCACAGCGGAACTCCAGTCCGCTAATGATTGGCAGTAGATTTTTATGTGCTGAGTTGCCAGCCCTGACGCACAACCTTCAATGAAGGTATGCCAATTCACGCATGTCTCCACACAGAAGATGCTCTAGCTGAGAATCGAACAGGACAATGTCTTACTGTGAGGTGACAACGCTACCGCAGCACCACCACCGCAGCACATAACACAAGTATAGCTGTAAAATAGAATTCATTGTGTGGTCTGATCCAGAACTCAAAAATCTACTCTGAAAGTAATGCACCTATATGCATTTTCAGTATATTGTCACACATCGCTCCTGCATCATACTTGAGAATGCATAAACCAGGACCTTGTCATTTCTCATGCATACATAGCTGACTGAAGTATAATGCCACTCACTCTTTAAGGTTTATATTATTAATGACTATGGTTGTCAAAGACTTCTTCTGTGGCAATGAGGAAAATCACCTATGTGGAAATAATATGTATTCTTTATTTACATATGTTTGAATCCCACATTGTACAAATTACTTTTATCGGTGTGGAAGGACATAAAAAATGTGTGTCAAGTCATAAAACTGACCCCCACAAATTATGGTCTTAAAAACAAAGTCATTTAGCATATCAGTGTTGACCATTGGACAACCTGTTGTCAGGTCTGTCAGCATACATGCCACAAACTGATTCTAGCTGTCGCATTGGCCTTCTTATTTCATAAACTGCCTTCCTCTTTGTTTGGCAATGCTTCTGTCAGCTTAGCATCATGCAAACGTGGTTGGCATGGTTGTGCGGGTTTTCTAACTGACTGTAAAATGTGATATCACAAATTGGCAGGAAAACACTTTTACTGTTGTTTGAGGACCTGTGCAGACATGGCAGGAGCTGGGAAGGATGGGGCCCAATTCAGGTATTAAAGGTGGGTTATAGAGGAATCAAAAATATTTATTGCTCTCTTTATGAAGCGCTACAGCTGTACACTGCTGCAGGGGGACTATGTCAGGTCCCAGTATAAGACTGAGGCTTGGACGAGTCTAGCCAAGGCTGTCTCCAGTGCAATTGGCACACCACTTACTGGGGAGAAATGCAGGTATCATTATAATGACCTGAAATGGCACAAGCAGGCACAACTCAACCAGTGGCTAGATGAGTTTAGGACTGGTGACATCCCAAAGTTGTGTAAGTATACAGATAAAGCAACTGTAAATGATACTGAAAGATGTAGAGAGCCAAGACTGTTATGCATAATGCTCTCATGTCTTTAGTTCTCTCTTTATTTTCCAGTTGCTAAGGGAATTTCAGTGAACAGGGATGCACATCCTAAAAGATTAAAAAGACACAGAGAAGCAATGGATATGTATGCAGTACCAATGAACATGACTGTATTAGAATTATTTGTTCAATACATTACTAGCAACTTAAGCATGCAGATCTTAACTGTAAAAGCAAGCATGTATGCTTTCTTCTCTAGCTCCAGGCAATTGTATTAGGCAAGTGTAGCAGAGTATTCATATTTGCTGGGTTCAATTCCTACAAATAACAAATACATTCAAATTACAAAAAATATTATTTAATTTTAATTTCAGCAAAATCGGCTTTATTGCCATGTTGTTAACTTAATCTGTATTATCTTACAAGCATATATGCAATATCTGCATATTGCAAGGATTGCTTGGTAAAATTCACAATCCTGTTTTGGATTTGGAAAGCTGTATAAGTAATTTAATAATAAAAGTATATTGAATTCTAATAAAGAATGTATGTGACATATAATGGTTCTAATTGTCTGTTGGCTTTTTTGTCTCACCCCACTCCTTATCTCTCTTTTTTATTTTTTTATATGTGAACACACCATTCTGATGTCATGCTTTTCTGCCAAAAAACAAATGTTTTTCAACAGATGGAGGTAGGCCAACCACTGCGATTCAGCTGGCCAACCCTCCATTGGGTGCCACACCAACACACATCTGGGATACAACCTGGCAGTACTGCCTCCACAGCATTGCCTTTGCAGTTGATGCATTGGTACCCTCTCAGGATATCAGTGGAGGTGGGGATTACATCACCTGCCAGAAGCTGCCAGGGATGGTGCATGAGGTATTAGAAACTAGCACTGGTGTACACCTCAGCCATCTGGAGAAGATGTACTTTAGAATGCAGAAAAGACCCACAGACATCAAGCAATCCCACAGGGAGTCAAGGAAGGAGAGAGAGATGACGGTTCTGAGGGTGTGAACTAGACACTCACTGTTCCCAGGGTTGACAGGCATGTGCCTCTGATGTCCCCTTACCTATCCACATTCATGGTGTCCCCATCCCTGTATCTGTCTTGTTTGTCCTCTTTGTCTGCACCTGCTTCCTCACCTACCCTTCCTACCTAACTCTGACATTCCTGCAGCCCTTCCCCAACATTCCTCTCTTCTTGAAATCCAAAATGAATGGGCAACTGTCCTGCAAAAATATTTTGTCCTATACATAACTCTCTGCTTTGGATATGTGTCTTTTCGACACATTTGATGTGGTCCAATTAGCTATACAATATGATTGTGCTGTTGTCACCAATCTGTATTGTGGTGACAGCCCAAATTCTTCCAACTTCCTGGACATGTTCATGTTACAGTGTTAAAGAAGTGGTCATATCAAAGCTCTATAACATGTGACACTCAGTATCCTTCACTGTTAATTTTTACATAACGAACAATATATTATAAACTAACAGAATCCTTCCATGCCAGTAAACCCTATTTTGTTTTCCCTTTTCGCAGGTGATGAAGATACAGCTAGGAATTGGATGCTGTGTATTGAGCATAGGAGGGAAGTGCAGCAGAGGGAGAGACGTATGTGTTCTAACTCTAGATGTTAATCTTCCCAAAAACAATCATAACATTGTGGCATTGATTTCATGTGACTAACATTATAGATATATTACAAAATTTCACTTTTGAGTTGTAAGCAGGATATGTCTGCAAAAATAATTATTTTCTTTTTAAACACAACCTAAATGTCAGACATATCCGTGTAACTGTCATAGTGCATTAACCAGGACTGTTTCCCTTATACATTTTTGTGGTGTTACCTCTTTTGGAAAAGTCATTAGTGGCAAACTTATACATTCAGCAGTGGCCTGCCTGTTCTATTGCTGCATAGGTGCCCTCCATTTCAACATTTGCTATAATTTCAATTGATGGACATTGATAATGCACAGCCCGGTTTATAAACCACTTGTTTGGACATATACAGATTTGCCATGAATGCTTGAGAGTGCACCATCTGTGCTGGGTATATTTGTTTTGCACTAAGCTCTTCTATGTACAGTAAGGAATATTAACATATTACTTGTTTATCTGCAACTTTTGTGCAGAACTCAACAAAATGCATCAGATTCTGTGAACTTTATGGAATCTGGACCAATGGTTTAAAAAGAAAGAATTAATTTATTTATTTATTTGACATTTGTTGACCGGGATAGAGCTATTGCCCTTTTTCAGCGGAGGCCCGGGGAGAAAAGCTCCACAGTACAACTAAGTAAAAAATAAATTGCTGATTAAAGTAAAACACAATAAGAAAGTTAAGCAAATTTCCATTACGGTATGAGTAAGAGAATAACAACAAAAGTGACATTTATACAATGTAATAAGTATAGAAACAGGTAATAACAAAACTGGCAAAAACTCATTGGGATTGTCATCAGTGGACAGCAGTACAATTTGAGCATTCTGTTTTATAAGCTACATTAGGTGTAGATGTGAATGTAAAAGCCATACTGCAAATATGATGGAGGTAGCAGGTTACCAGGACTAAGAAGTGAAGTAGCAAGGAGAGTAATAAGTGACTGTCCTATGAGATAGTTAGAGGAAAGGGAGGGTTCTGAAGGAAAGGGATGAGCGGGAAAATAATGGAAAAGAAAGGCTCGGGTTCAGCAGGGATGATTACAATGACAAATCTAGGTGTCGTTTAGGTAAATTTTGAGAGCTTTCTTGAAGTCATGGACATGAGTAATATTTCTTACAGTTATGGGAAGCTTGTTCCATGAAAAAGAGGGAAAATAACTGTAGAGATGCTGTCCAATTGATTTTTTTGGGGTTTGTGGATATGTAAGAGACATTGGTCTGAGCTTCTGAGGGATTGGGGGTATAGAGAGAGACAAGTGAGGAGATGTTAGGGAAAGTGGAGGGCTTGTTCAGGATAGAATGGATGATGAGAAGTTAAGTTTATAAGAGTTGGCTAGGAAACTCTAGCCAGCTGGGAGTCCTGAGAGCATGACAGTGGTGTAATTTAGAAGGGAGATTAGCAGCAAATCTAGCAACTTTGTTGTAGGTGGTTTCAAGTTTGGAAAGTAGTGAGGACTGTAAGTTAATTAAGCTTTGCAAGCTGTAGAAGAGGTTAGGGAGAAAGTATGCTTGGGCAAGTGAGTTTCTGGAGTAAGTGTGAGGAACCTTTTGTTTCTATACAGTAGGCCAAGCTTTAGGTGGGTTTTCTTGATACAGTGAAGGAGATGGAGATCAAATTTAAGTTGGTCATCTATGACTGATCCAAGGAGCTTAGTGTGGGTATCTGCTGCGATAGTAGTGTTGTTAAGGGAAGAGAAGGTAAATGAGGATTTGAGGTGGTAGAGGAATTTGGGGAGGAAGAGTAGAAGTTTTGTCTTTTTTGGGTTTAGTATGCGTTGATTGCTAGTAAGCCATGTTTCAGTGAGGTTGAAAGATTTTTGTGTCAGGGTGAGCAGGTCAGATGGGCTGTTAGCAATGGAGATGATTGTGGAGTCATCTGCTTAGTGTATGAGGGATGACTGAGGACAGGATCTGTGAAATTGGTTAGTAACGGTGTTAAAAAGAAGGGGTCTAGAATTGAGCCTTGTGGGGCACCCATTTTGTTGGGGAGAAAGAGAGAAAGAGCAGAGAGACATTTGGTGGATTCCTGTCTGTCTATGAGGTAGCGGTTAAACCAAGAGATAGTTGCTGAGGAGAAGTTGAGTTGAGAAAGTTTGTAGAGGAGGATGGGGTGGGAGACAGTGGCAAAGGCTTTGGAGAGATCTAAAAAAATATATTGTATTTGAATGTATAAAAAAATATATGTTTTTATTACAATTGTAGTTTTTAGTTTGATCTGTTTTGACTTTTGTATTTTTTAATTTGATCTATTATGACTTTCAGATTTTTTTGTATGTCTTTCTTGGAGCTTTTCTCCCCGGGCCTCTACTGAAAATGGACATGTATCCAGCTAGACTAGCCCAGTCAACAAATGTAAAATAAAATAAAATAAAATAAATAAATAAATAAATAAAAGAGAATGGACACTACCGTATTATTGTCTTTAGCTAGGGAGATGGAGTTAGTAATGGAAAGGCGGGCTATAGTGGTGCTGTGGTTGGAGTGGAAGTCATGCTGGGTAGGGGTCATCAGGTTTTGTTGAGTGAGATAGGCCATAATTTGTTTATGGACGCAGTGTTTGAGAATTTTTGAGAGGGGAGACAGTATGGCAAAAAGTTGATAATTAGAGAGCTCAACAGAATTTCCACCTTTGTAGATAGGTATGGTATGAAATTTTTTCCAGAGAGTAGGGACAGTGGATTCACTGATAGAATGTTTTATTAGGATGGAGACAGGATATGCCATGGAGTTAACAGCAGCCTTTAGGAAGAGAGGTGGCAGATTATTGGCAGATGGAGATGGGGAACGCGGTTTGAGTTTGAGAAGGAGATTTGTAATATAGCCAGTTGGAACTGGATTTAGTGAGAAGGGGCAATTTTGTGTCAGGGATGTGGTGGAAAGTGAGGGAGTGGCTTGGTTGGAAGTTTGTGTAAGTCTACCGATGGTATCAATGAAGTATGAATTGAAAATGGATGCAATTTCTAGGGGTGTGTTATTTGGGCAGGGGTTGGGAGTTGAGGGATTACCTGAGTGGAGAATTTGGTTGGTAGTAGTCCAGAATATTTTGGGGTTTCTGGTTTCAATAGATATAGGGCTGTGTGGTAAAAGTTATTTTTGTCGGTGTGTGATAGAAGTTTTTTTTGTCAATGTTTATGTGTTTTTTGCTCATATTGTGTAGTTCCCTGTATTGCTGGTAGTTAGTGACATTACTGGTCTTGGTCCAGAATTTCCAGGCAGAATCTCTGTTTTGTATAAGGGACGGAGTAAAGTTAGTGAGCCATGGAGAACATAGAGATTTGACTCTAACTGTTCTGGGGGGGCAAGAGAGTTCAATGTGTTTAGGAAGATTGTGTTGAATTGTAGAACAGCTTCATCAAGAGGCAGGAAAGAGATGAATGAGTAATCTATAGCTGAGAGAGATATTGAATGTGTCAGGGTTGAAGTTAGTTAGCTTACGGCATTCTTTAAATTTATGAGTTCTAGAGAGGTGGGGGAAATCTTCAGATGTGTATTGGGGAGTGGTCACTATTGGAGTCAGGCAGGGATTCAGGGTGGTGATAGAGGTTAGGATTGGAGACAAGAATCCAGTCGAAGATCAAGCTGATATTTGTAGGTTTATGATGAAAGATTGGAGAAGAGATGAGTTGGGTGTAGCCATAGAGGTTTATACTGGTGTTAGGGAAGTGAGAGGTGAGGTGTAGCTAATTGATGTTAACATCGCCTAGTATTATGGATTCATTGGGTATAGTGTCTGACATCAAGTGGAGAAACTGTTCTAATAAATGTATGTTATCTCCAGGGGTTATGTAGATGGCAGCTATAGTCAGGGTTTTATGGGTGATAAGTTTGTAATTGGCAATAATGAGTTCCGCTAGGTAAAAAGAGGGGGAAGTATTGTTTAGGGGGAGGAAAGTTAAGAGGTTGAAATACATATTGGCAATGCCTCCACCTTTTTATGAGTTCTATCAAGGTGTACAATGTTGTATCCAAGGGAGAAAATTCATTGTCATATTTGTGTGGTTTGAGCCATAATTCAGAGGGAGTTATTATGTTGGGAGTATTGAGCTATCCAAGAGAAGAATTCAGTTATCTTGTTGAGAATGCTGTGAATGTTGATAGAGTAAAAGGGAAAATGTTTGGGAGTATGGCTAGATGCATTGGGAAGTAGTGGTAAGGGTTGATAGGTTACAGTGTAGGCCAGGCTTAGGGTGAATGTCACCAGAGAGTTGAATGGTGTTACAAGGGTGGAGAAGAAATGATTTATAGGGGTAGAGTGCTAGTAAGTTAAATTTGATTCTATAATGCGGATTGATCTTTGGAGACGATTTGATTTTGGGGAGAATTAATTCAGTGATATGGGAGAGGAGTAGTGGCTGTTGGTTTATATAATGTGGTGGGGAGGTAGAAGTGTTGGGATGTAGGTTGAGATGAGTGTGGTATGAGGTGAGGTTAGAAGTAGAAGAAGAAAAGAAGAAAAGAGAGGGAGGGACATACTGGAGGGTAAGGAGCACATGAGGGGGTGGTGAAAGTGTGGCTTAGGGGACGGTAAGTTGGATTAGTAAATTAGAGGTGGTGATGAGAGTGGTGAGAATTGATGGGTGCTGTTAAGTTTAATAAGTTTAGAGGAGGGTGGGGTCAGAAGAAATTGGTAAGGGTTTACAAGGAGATAGAGTGCAGAGGGGGAGGGGGAGGTACTGATTGAGGTTTACATGAAGTTGGAGTGCAGAGGGAGTGGGGAATAAGATGGCTATGTATAAAAGTAATTGATATGGAGTGGGTGGGAATGGGGTAGGGTAGGGAGCAGAGTGAGCCAAGTGGAGTGATGGTGAATGGAGCAGATAAGTAAGAAGAAAAAGAGAAACAATCAGAATGTGTTTAGGAATAAAGACAATAAAATGCGGCAAAGCCTGTAGAGTGCATGGTACAAAGTGAGATTAAGTGGGACAGTTACTGGGTGTGTGCAGACAGGTACTAGCAGAGGGACCTTTTACAGAAAGTGTGGGGTGGGGAGTTTGGGGGAGGGGACCAGTGAGGGCAGCCTGGAGAATATGTTCACCACAAAATAGACCTTTGTTACAACTATTGGACTGAAAGTTAGAGGCTGCCTTCCTTACCAGAAATTGATTGTCTGAGTATAAGCAGGGGAAGGGATTTTGGAGTACTGGGGGAAAGACCAGCTCTGGTAGAGCATTTAGTCAAGTCTATTAAAAAAAAAAAACTAAAGATAATTAGTAGGGCATGTACAATATGAGGTGGTTAGAAAATATGGGAAATGTAACTTTACAAATGAGCAGTAGGAGGATAACTGTGTTTTTTGGAAGTTTCTGAATTGCCTACACATAGTAAGGCCTTGGAGTTTAATTCTATTGGCTGCCAGAAAAGCCATTACTAGAAAATGGAAATCCAAATTCCAAGCCAAGTATAATTTGAGTACTGAATATCATAAAGGGGAGAATAGACTTGGAAGTGGATCTTTAGAAAAGAAAATGAGCAGATTGTATAGAAATGGAATTTGTGGGAATCATCTATGCAGAATAATGTTTGGAATTAGAACTGTGGTTTGAGGGAAGGCAGGAATTGGACAAATTGTTGGGAGTGAATTACCATTGGTAAAGAAGATTTCATATGCAATGTAATGCAAGTAAATGAAATGTTTCATGTAGTTCTCTCTTTTTTATTATATATGTGTGACAATCTCAAGTAAAGATTTTAATAAAGGAGTTGCATTGTAAAATATTTACATAACTATGACCTGCCTAGTTTGTTTTAGCAGTCTAGGGCAAGCAGGTTATCAAGCACAACTCTACAGCTGTAGATCAGTAAGATATATGTCAAGCAAAGTTCCTCATTAGCACTCTTCAAGAAAAATCTTTGAGTGGATGGGAAGTAGGAAATGCACCCTGGGGATCACTTCTGTGGCTCTGCTCGACAGGGGCACAGGAAAATAAACTTTCTTGGGTGGGGTAAGCCAGGGAGCCTTGTTGGCTAGGCTTACTTAGGCCCTAGGGCCGATAGCCTAGTACCTACCTATGAACCTATGAACTATTATTATTGAAGTCAAGTGGGTTGGCAGGAATAAATTTTGTTAAAAATGTACACTAGGAAAGGGACTGAAGAAAGAATTTAATGAAAACTTTACATCAGCAGCCAGGTAGATGTCCACGACTGTGGTTCACAAGCAGGAAGGTGGGCAGACTTAGTTTTTCCTGTGTCATGTGTAGGTTAATTGTAGGGAAACAAACAGCAAGACAATTGGAATACAGGCCATTTAAAGAGGTTAGACTAACAGGTCACAGCTATTTGGAGTCAGAGATACAGATACTACAGCTGTAGGGTGTAGTGTGGTGAGAGAGAGGTGGTTAAGAGGTAAAGGCAGATGCAGAGAAAAGAAAGGGCAATATAGAGACATGGAGGTAGAAGGGGGAAGGAGGTAGAAGAATAGAAAGTTAGTGTAACACAGAACAGTGGGTTGGAGCAGAAAAAACTCAGAGAGGGAGAGAGAGAGAGAGAGAGAGAGAGAGACAGTCAGAAGGGAGAGAAGTGCTAGGACATAGCTGTGAGACGAAGAGAGATAACCAAAACGACAACAAAAAATCAAAGCAATAATGTTCTTGACAAATGAGGAAGACACTTAACAAAAATCTAGGCTCTAATTGCTATAAAAACATTTTGAAATTAACACAGGAAGAGGTACAGTCCTCATAAGTCACAGTTATCACTAAGTGGTTACAAAGTATCACATAAAACAAAACATTTGCATTGCAGTCAGTTGAGAAGTTATAGACTACACAAATATCTAGTGACATTAAATGGAGGTAAAACTAAGTTAACATCTAGGCACTACTGTTGTAAAATGTGCTAATAAGAAAAGGTACAGTCATCTGAAATCAAAACAGGTTATGCTAAAGAGCATGCACTGTATCTCAGAAAACAGAACAATTGCTATGCTTTCACTTGAGCAGATATAGTCTGCTAAATTTGCTAGCAACTTTTGAAAAAGTTAAACAATTAGGAAAAATGTTAAGCAAATGCACAACCTTTCACTAGAACAGAAAAAATAGGCAGTTGAAACACTTACTGAGTCAGCATGCCACTCTCAGGACTGATACAGTGGCCAGGGTACACATTGGAATAGTTGTAAAATGGCACCAGCAGCATTGCAGGTAATGATGTAACCTATGATGCTGATGCCGAGAGAAGAGGAGGAGCAATGGATAGGAAATGAGGCTATATTGTGAGGGTGAAAGCATACTGTGGTGGCTTGGGGGGGTATAACAAGAGTAGAGAAAGATAGTGCAGGGGACTCTCAGAAATTGCTATGATTAACCACTCCACATAAGTGTGGGAAAAAAATAAAAACAATCAGAATGTGTTTAGGAATAAAGGCAATAAAGTGCGGCAAAGCCTGCACAGTGCATAGTACAAAGTGAGATTAGCTGGGGCAGTTACTAGGTGCATGCAGACAGGTACTAGCAGAGGGAATTTTTACAGAAAGTGCAGGATGGAAAGGTTTGGGGAGGGGGACCAGGGATGGCAGCCTGGAGAGTGTGCTTGCCGCAAGATAGACCTTTGTTACAACTATTATTATTGAAGTCAAGCAGGTTGACAGGAATAAAATTGTTTAAAAACATATACTAGCAAAGGCAGTGAAGGAAGAACTCCATGGAAACTTTACAGTGGCAGCCAGGTAGATGTCCAAGACTGTGGTTCAGAGCAGGGGGGTGGGGAGACTTAGTTTTCTGTGTGTAGGTTAAACTAACAAAGGGAGTGAAGGAAGAACTCAATGGAAACTTTACAGCAGCAGCCAGGTAGATGCCCAAGACTGCGGTTCACAGCAGGGGGGTGGGCAAACTTAGTTTTCCAGTGTAGGTTAAACAGGTGAGCATGCCACTCTCAGGACCAATACAGTGGCTGCGGTATAGGTTGGAATATTTGAAAAAAAATTAGAAATGAAACTCTGAAGAAATAAATAGAAATACACAGAAGCCATGCTGTCAACTAGTTCCTGCTTTAGAAGAGGTATTTACCAACTTGATAATATGGACTGGAAGGTACGTAAAAATAAGAGTGCCATAAGAACAAGATTAACAGGCTCACTTGCAAAATCTGGTATTTTTCATGCAGAATGTCTAGATGATTTTCCTAGACTGCTAAAGTATTGATACACAGATAAATGAGTCAGATTATTGCACATTTCCATCTATCTAATCTTCCTAGCTGTCTATTTGTTTACTGGTTATTTGACTGCATTATCCTTTCCCAGTCATGACATACTTATGGAAATTTTAAAAAATATATTTACTTATATGCGTACAGAAAGGTACTAGTTAGATTGACAATGTTAATATATACGCACAAAATATACAAACATTCATAAAGTTATTTATGGTTACCAAGTTGCTTGGAGTGTACGACAAACACTATAAGTTACATTATTATCAGAGGCCAGAAAGAGCTGCTACATTCTTGCACCTAATGCACACATGCATTTGGACTCACGTTTAATGGTGACCTCAAAGTAACAGCACTTTGTCTCTCATAATAATTACCTCCAGCACATATATTTTTTTAATAACAGAAGTGTATTTGTCTACTGAAGTGTTAAAGAAATATGTGCTGGACAAGCTTCTGAATTTATGGCCTAATGGTATATACTGAATAAGTGCTCAAAATTAACCATGTGATCCAGTCATGTGCTGTGACAGGACATACATTATGAAATTTATTTTTGTGTTGTTTTACTCTCCGATTACCTGCTGACAAGTAGTTCCCCCCTTCTATAGCCAATACATATGTTTCTCATGGGTGAGTGTTATCTGCAGGAGCCATCATACAGGAAGGCATCAAGGGTTTCTGTCATGGCCTTAGGATCACCCTCTGGGTAGATGTCATGTAACCCCAATAACAGTGAGAACCAGTACAGCTTCCTTGTGTGAGTTCATTATACCATGTTACAGCTTAGAGAATCATATGCATAAGCTGGGAGCAGGGGTGGCAGGAGTGGGTTGAGCTGGAATGGATTAAGCTGAATTTTCTTCATGGCGCCAGTTAAAATCAGCTAGTTTTCAGTTGATTGATACTGTTTAGTAAAAATCAGATAAATGTCAGCTGTACTAAACCTCTACCTTTGGATAGTCTTGTTTAGAGTAAATCTGTACCAGCAATGTCCTATCAATGTAACAACAGGAACTGACAACATGGGTGGGTTACCTGAGCTATCACTGATCCAGGACATAATGGTAAAACCAGACACTCATATGAGCCTGGTGACCTAAGTATTGGAGGGCAAAGCAGTTAATAAAAAGAACACCTACTTTGCCAACAAGCACTTTAACCTTGTGTGGCCAAAATGACTTTAATAGAGTCAGCAGTGAACACTCAGTGTACTAAACTGCAGGAATTAGGTAATACATAGTCAGGTAATCTCTCATGACAAATGTCTCTATGAATTAATAACTAGAATAAAAATATGGAAAAACCATCAAATGTACAGCAATATCCACCTAGCAGGATTACCAGAGCAGAAAGAACAAGGAAATGTGCACCATTGTTGAGAGGCAGCTTCCTAAAAAGCTTCATCCAAGACTAGTACAATACATAACAGTGAGGAGAGAACCCATTGTATGATCAGGGTGCCTGCTCCAAAGGTTGTAATTTTAAGGGAGGTTATTTTAAAACTCTTAAATTAAGCTAACACGGAGAAGATATTAAAGGCTGCAAGACATGGGCACCTGTTTTTGTTGTGTAGCTTTCAAGTTCAAGATTTTGTTTCTGATACCCTTAGCAAATAAAAGTCATTCACCTTGTATGAGCTCTTTGTTATTGGAACAGTATCTCAACCTTATTCAGTTAGTACAGATCAAAAGCACATTTGGACAGACTTCTATACTCTTCAGAGTGGACTCTTTTGTGCTATGCTGAATTTATAGGCAGGATAGTGATAAACCCTAGCCTTCTTTCAACTTCTTTTGGAGAGAGGATATACTATGGAGTTAGCAGCAGCCTTTAGGAAGAGAGGTGGTAGATTACCGGTGGATGGGGAATATGGTTTGAGTTTGAGAAGGAGATTTTTAACAAGACTATCCAAAGGTGGAAGTTTAGTAAAGCTGACATGAAGATCTTGTCATCAAGTATGGAGAGGATAATCATATTTTCACTATCCCAGAAGAAGCACTTGCTTGCCATAATGATGGAAGATATTTTGGCATGGAAATACAGCTCACTGAAATCAGCACTGAAGACCATAGAGAAAGATCAACAAAATTATCCCTGCTGCTATTAAACTGCCCCAATACAGCTGAGATCCTCGAGACTCATTCACAAGAGTGAAGACCTGAGTGCAAATAGTCACTTGTCAGGTGGCTGTTTCTGTAAAAAATCCTCACCTCCAACTATTTGAATAGTTCCAGATGGAAGAACCTGGAGAAGGAATGGAAATATCCAATTCCCCTCACCAGCAGAGTGTAATACGGAACAGCAGCCATCCATGGCAGATGAGCCTCCCTTCATTTCAACTGAAAAGAATATTGAGATATACATGGGGGTCAGGAGCAGAATGGAAAGGAGGTCAACATAATGAGAAATCTGGACATTCTAAAGGACAGCTACATATGGTAACATGCACATGTTTCTGTTATCTGTTTACCTGGCAGGATCTATCTCTGAGTCCTCTACTTAAAGAGTACGTAATATGTGTGTGTGTGTTTGTGTATGTGTGTGTGTGTGTGTGTGTGTGTGTGTGTGTGTGTGTGTGTGTGTGTGTGTGTGTGTGTGTGTGCACAAGCATATCTGGTTCAATCAGCACCATGGGCCGATACCACAAGCCAATGCCTCACCCACTCAACTCTTAAAGTGAAGAACAAAAAAAACCACACTTCCCTACATTGTAGTGATAAAGTTATTACGGTTAGATCCACACACTCCCCATAAATAAAAAAGGTCACTGTAGTGACATGGTTATTACAGTCAAATCCACACACCTACAACTAGCTTTTCCACTAAAGAGCAAAAGGAAAAAACGCTGTAATATCCTAATCTTTACATTGCAGTGATTGGTTTGTTACAGTTAGAACCACTCCTCAGCTTTTACACTGAAGAGCCTATAAAGAAAAAAAAATACCACTGACTGTTCCTTCTACTGATGATGCTTGACGCACACACACACACACACACACACACACACACACACACACACACACACACACACTCCCTCTTACTCCAGCTATTCACATCCTATTTCTGTGCCCTACCCCAACCCTCTTTCTGAACATTAAAAAATAAATAAATAAATAAATTATTCTTTTAAAATGTAGCAAACAGTTGCTACAGGTTATACCTTGCATGAACGAATCTCTACCATGCTCAAGTTTTAGTTAAAAAAATACTTGTATTAAACTGTAGCAAACTGCTTGCAATCAATGTAGCAAACAGTTGCTACAGTTTTATACCCTGCTTGCAAGGAGTGCTATGATGATCATGTTTTAGTTAAAAAAAAATCTTGTATTCAACTGTAGCAAACGGCTTTATACATTGTCTGCATGGAGCACTATGGAGCTCATATTTCAGTTAAAAAAACTTCTTGCATTAAACTGTTGCAAACTGCTTGCTACATATGTAGCAAACAGTTGCTAGAGTTTAAACAACACACACACACACATACACACACACACACACACACACACACACACACACACACACACACACACACACACACACAAGTGTATCTAGGGCAGAGTGATTGAGGCAATGGCCCCTGGGGACTTGGGTTTGATTGCAAATGCAATACTGGCTTTGAGAAAAGCCTGTATTGCAATAAAGAATGCTTGGGGATAATGGATGGCTGATTGTACCCACCCAACATTTTGTGCCCGGGACCATTGCACCAATCGCTCTGCCCTAGCTACACTTCTGCATGTATGTGTGTGTGTGTGTGTGTGTGTGTGTGTGTGTGTGTGTGTGTGTGTGTGTGTGTGTGTGTGTGTGTGTGTGTGTGTGTGTGTGTGTGTGTGTGTGTGTGTGTGTGTGTGCTCATGTGTTGACTTAATCTCTCACATACTCATAACACACAAAATTTCCACTGGCTTGCAGCTGTTGCTTACCAACTGCCTTTTTTCAGTGTCTGCTTGTATGGTGAATTTTTCAAAACATTTATTATTATCAGTGATTAATTGTTTTTTATGAGCATTCTTTGCCTTAATACCATATACAAAATAAATGATTTTAGGAAATATTTTAGTATTTTGTATGCAGATATAATTTCTGTACACAAAAGCAAAGTTGCTAAAAAGCATGCATGGACTGTTTGTATGCAGTTTGGGTAAACAATTTAAGGCAGTTGTTTTTTTGTCAAGCATTCATTAAGGTGGAAGCTAAAAGACATCTGCAGATTTGGAAGGGCATTATGTTTGGATACACTTTTCTTCCCTTAAAGATATGCCCCTTTATGCTATGTGCATTTATGGACAGGACAAGGATAATGCCAAGCCTGAATAAACTGTCACACCCTGATACTCCTGTATGCTCAACAGGAGACCTAAACACTATTCTTAGTTCTGTAAACAGCAGAACTATCTTATTGTCAGAAAGACATGTTAGGTCACAGACTGCAATCCTACAAACTGTGGAAAACTGTGGATTATTAGATGGTGTTCCATAAAGCCATCAAATAAGGAGGTCACATTCATTCCTCTCACTGGTTTATTTTTTAGATGGCTTGACTGTGGGTAAGCCATGTGTGTTTATGCCTAATATATCCACCTCCTGTTGTACCAGAGACTTATATGCCAATCAGGAGAGGGTAAAGGACAGAACCCTGTTGGCACCACAGATTATTTTTTTTCTGTCTACAGTAAACACCCATGATCTTAACAGTATTAGCTTTGTCAGATATCCACTTATCTATCTAGTGAACTATAAAAGGGTTAATGCTGAGCTGAGAGAGCTTGTCAAGCATCCCAACATGGGGGATAGTGTTAAAAATCTCAGCAAGGCCAAAGTAGACAAGGTGGACTCTGTGTCCCTTATCGATGGCCTCAATGATCTTTCTAAAAAATTCAGTCAGGTTGATCAGGCATGACATGCCTTAAATAATTATACACATCCAAGTATGTAATGACAACTACATCATTGTTTATTAGTTCAGCTATAGCCTTGCAAATAATACTGCTGATACTAATAGGAATTAAATTCATGTAGTCAGTAGAGAAGCCACCTTTATGCAAGAGCACCACAACAGCACTTCTCCACACCTTGGGGTATAGTCAGTGGACAGACTCAGGTTGAAATGTTGATGGAAAAGATTTGTTAGCTGGGACTTAACACTTCTTGTTCCAGGGTAATACCAGGACACCTGGAACTAGTACTTTTAATTTTGTAACATGCTAAATGTACTTGGCCTAAAGTGATTTCAGGAGGGGAGAAGTGAGTTTAAATGTGGGAATAGATTGGGGTGGAGGAAAGGATGTTGGGGTGAAGATGGAAAGGATCTGTCTAAAAGAATAGTAACAATATCCTCTGTTCAGAAAGAAGTATCATTTAGGATGCATTCAGTACAGAAAAGTTGGTTATCCTAAGCTTCCTAGCATAGCTGAAGAACATCTTATGGTTGTTGTTTGAATTAGTTGCACGAGATGCATACATTGGCATCAAACAGTTTTAGGTTCAGTAAACTCCATGTTGCACCATGCATGCACACGCAGCTAAGGTACCTTTTGTGCAATGCAAATTTTGCCTTAATTAGAATTTTATACAGATTAATCCAGTAGAGAAATTCAACAAGTTGTAATGCATCTATGTAGACTCTGTGTCCGTGTTAAACATGTAAGCAGAAATGTTCCATGTGCATGAGTCTACACTGAAAGAAGGGGATGTAAAAGTCAACAAATATGGACATAATTCCCCTGAAAAGGTAAGATTACATACATAAATTGTCAAATCATACATTATGGATGTGTGAAAACAGCAGAGATTTTTTAAATTTCTGCATGTTTGAGCTATGCGCCACATTGCACAAACATACTTAACATAAAAGTAAAATAGTAAAATGATACTTATACTGTACTTTAATGATGCCTAGGTAATATTAGGCGAAAGTGCTTAATCTGTGGTGTGTTTTTAATTAATTTTTTACTACATTAAAGGATCGTTTCATTGTGGAGGTTTGGTGGTTTTATTTTTTGTTTTTACGTTTGGTTGCTTGATCATATTTGCGATCTGTGGGTTGATTTCCTGAAAACTTATAATGTACTCTAGGCAAATGTACTGTAAGACCTTGTGCCAGGTCTGTACAATTGTGCTTTCATGCTGTTATCCAGCTTATACAGCTATGAACTGTGTAGTTTCCAGACTGTCAACACAAATATTATGCAAATGAGGTGTAAATGCCATGGATGTGCTGAATCGCTAAAGGGAGCAATGGTGTACGCATATCCACTTCATTTAGGTTCCTACACAGTGTTTATATTCTCACTGGATGTGGATGACATCGGGGGGCTATGTTATGACACTTTTAGGATATTTTGTGCTTAGTGTGTATATTTGAGCAACACGCTGCTTACCACAAGCAGTTTGGGCATAG
>NC_056725.1:1667533339-1667598339 GCF_019279795.1 Protopterus annectens
TGATATGTTCTAACTTCAGAATAATTGCCTAAATACTTCATTCTTAACTTTTCAGGGGGTACGTATTAATTTCCCTTCAAGTGTTTGGCAGTGGTCTGTACAGACTCAGACACCTTGAGTGACATTTTTCCTGGGAAAGCATGATGGAATTTTCTCCAATACCAAATTGCACACAGGTCAACTAGCCTGCAGTGACAAGCACTGCCCTCATAGTTGCAAAACAGATACTTGTGACATTGATTGATATTCTCAATACAACTGTTTAATCAATAAAAAGGGTGTGTTGCCATGGATATGAACTTTCCCACTGTGACCATTACCACCTTGGTGGATATGGGCATCCTGAGGCAATGTTGAAATTGCCTCATGTTTACTGGTAACCTGTTCATTCTCAAACAAACTGATATGGTATGTGAGAGATGTATTTAAACAACATCACTGGAGGCAAAGCTCTCACATGAAAGTACTGCTAGTGGCAATAAGGTAGTCAGTAGTACATACACTGTACCCATCACACACATTTCAAAGCAGACATATGATGAGGCACTGAAATGTAGCCTTCATAAATCACAAAGACCTCATAGACAAAGTACAGATAACAAATACCCTCAGCAGCCCGAAATGCACTCTGTAAAAACAACACCCATATCAACACATAGAGCTACATCTCATGGAGGCTCAACCATAAGGCAAGCCACCACACAATCTGACATTCCAGTCATCGGAGACTCCATTGTGAGACACATTGATGTCCCTCTCATCAAGCTGAGTAAGGAGAAAGGCACAGTCAGACATTATGCACACACTCATGTCATTGGACCACAAGTAGCACAAACTCAACATATCAGAGATGCGACTATATTAACAGCCTTGAATACATGCTCTGTCACACACCAGTCAGTATATATGACAATGAGCAGGTTGTCAGCATGCACACCTCACCTCCCACTTCATCCAAACCCACATCACACATACCTATATATGCAGAGGTCCTTACCAGAAACATACCTAAACACCAGAGACCTCCCAAACACAAGCACACTACAATAATACTTCCACTGCAGAACACAACACATACTAGCTCTCACACCAGTATCTCACCTGTCAATTCCTTAAGGGAAAACACAAAACAAAACATATTAGTCATAGATGATTCTATTGTGAGACAGACAGATGTCTCAGTCACCAGGCTGGATAGGGAGAAGGTCATGGTCAGCTGTGTTTCAGGTGCCAGGATCCACTAAATCACACACACGCACTCACGTATCCCCAAAACAGGTATTGTTGTGACTCTGTCATAGTCCATGCTGGTGTGAATGCCTTGAGATGTATCTCTCTGGACTATATGAAGGGAAACATGACTGGGCTCTCATACTATGTGTCTCAGGCAGGTATGTCCCTAGCCTTAAGCAGCATTTTACCTTCACCTAGGATGATGCCTCATTACAAACAGAAAATGATTGACCTCAATAATTAGATTAGTTTCTGGTGTCATTCTAAGGGGATACACTATCTGCTAGCCTGGAATGACATGATTGTCAGACCTTGATGTTTTGCCAGAGATGGTCTACATCTGCCACCCCAGGGATTTTTGCTAATGGTCAAGGCTCGTACAACCCTCATAGTGCCCTTTTTAGGCAATGTCTCAAGGACAAAATTCCAGATGTGGAAACTCCATATAAAAACAATCTCAAGGTTATGCTGCTAAATCCTAGGAGTCTTAACATGAAACTGCACTCACTGGAAGCAGTCCTCACCTTGGAAGATTTACACATTTGTGCAGTAATAGAGACCAAGTTCACAGCTGTGGCGAGCACCCCAACCATATCAGGCTACACACCTTCCACATGTTCAGACCACACACTGAAGGCATGAAAACTGAAGGAGGTGGTGTATCTATATTCATTAAAGATAAATACACCTCCAGATTGGTTAAACAGTAGGATTCTCTGGAGATACTTAAGGTGCAATTTACTGTTGGTAGGACACCTATTCAAGTCAATGGCAGCTACAGGACCCCCTCTGTGAATCAGGCCACTCACTCTGCCTATTTGGATCTACTTAAGTTTATCAAGATACATCCGAACACCCTGAGTGACTTTAACTACCCATCCATTGACTGGGTAAATTACTCGTGCTGTAACTCACTTACCCAAAGGTTCCTTGACTTTGTTAACTCCAGTGCCCTGGACATGCTGATTGACACCCCCATAAGGGGTGCCAACATCCTGGATCTAGTGCTTATAAATATGGAGGACCACTGTAGCACCCCCACTCTGAGGTCTGCCCTTGTAAGATCTGACCACAAATCAGTGTCATTTGAAGTAACTATCACACTGACCCCCCCCCCCCCTCCAAAGCAGCAAATAAACTAAAACAGTTCTCCAAAGCAATTCATTACCTCTTATGAAATGGTATAAATAGCTGTACTACACCTCCTCCCTCAGATGGAACTGGCAACTATGCCGAGTTCTACATCAATGCTTTATACAAACACATGTTTAACTGCATTGACTCAGCCATACCTGATAGGACCAAAACAAGCTATGCAAGGAAGAGCAAACCTCCCTAGTGGACAACTGCCATTTACAGACTTTACAATAAGAGGAAGAAATTGCTGTCTAAGAGTAAGAGGGAGTGAGCCCTAAATTGGAAAAACTCCCTCCTCAGCTTAAAAAAAGCCAGTGAGACTTCTTGTGAAGTCCTCAAAGCAAACTATGAATCCAAATTAGATTCCTCAATTAAGGACAACCATAAAACATTCTTTATTTATATCTGTAGCCTAAAAGGAAAGAGCCAGATTGGTGCCAAACTGGCAGTTAATACCACATATACTGAGCCTGTGGACATAGAGAACCTGTTAGCCAACAGGTTCTGTGAAAAGCATCACTCCCCTGTCCCCACCACATGTACCCCATGACATCCCTACCATCTATCCCCTACCTTGTATCTCTAAAGAGCAATTCTCTAAGGTCAAAAACACAGCATCTGTGGGACCTGGTAACATCCCAGGCTGCGTCCTACATGGGCTCCAACAAGAATTAGCAAGCCCATTGGGTAGTTTTTTCAATCATAGTATAAGCACTGGCTTCACCCCAGATGAATGGAAAATGGCCACTGTTATTCCCTTCCACAAAGGTGGTGATTCCACTGACCCCAGTAACTATAGACCTATTAGCCTGACTAGCCTTATCTGCAAGGCCATGGAGTGAATCACCATGGACCTTATCAAGAAAGATATAGGTAAGCTCCAAACACGTGCCCCTACTCAGTTTGGATTTGTCAAATGGAGATAATGCCTGTGAAACATTGTGGACTTCATAAAGACAGTCACCAAGGCCCTGGACAAGAGGAAATCTGTGCATACAACCTACCTAGACTTAGCCAAGATGTTTGACACTATCCCCCACTAAGACATCATTGACAAACTCAATCAGCTAGGTATCAACGCTTATATCATTAGATGAGTCACTAACTGGCTCACTGATAGAACCCATATAGTCAAAACAGGGGAATCCACCTCCAACAGCAGAGCTGTAACCAGTGGTGATCCACAGGGAGCTGTCCTGGTACCTCTACTGTTTGGAATCTAGTTCTCCAAAGTACAAGCTAAAACTAAAGGTCTGTGGCTGAGAAAGTTTGCTGATGACTGCAAACTGGGAGCAGTTATTGAATCTCCAAACACTATCAACATTCTACAAGAGGGTCTTACACAAACAAATGATTGATGCCAAAGCCATGGCTTTAACCTCAATGCAAAAAAAAAATTATTATCATCCCTCTTAGTAAGTGCAATGTTTCTGCTAACTACCACATCAGTAACAAAACCCTAAGTATGCACTGAATGGTGAGAGACCTGGGCACACAGGTTGACAGCAACCATACCTTTGATCACCATGTCTCCACAGTGGTAAGAAGGGAATTCTATATTAATCATCTTATAAGTAAGGCCATTGCATCCAGAAAATAAAAGAAGTTATAACCTCTCTGTACTCTTCCCTCATCAGGCCAATAATGGAGTACAACGTCCCCTTTGGTATGCACCTTTTCAAGCACCTGCAGCAATTGGAGAGACCACAAAGCTCCATCACAAGGATAATTCAAGGTCTTCAGCATCTGTCCTGTTTGGATCATCTGAAATCACTGTCACTTTATTCTTTTTCATACAGACTATTCAGAGGCAATCTATGCCTTGCATTTAAGGCAATCTTTGACCCTGCTTTATTGGAAATGCTGCATATCCACAAATCAAATGGTGCACAGGTTACTCACTCTAAAGTCCTTAACCTGGTATGTGACATTCATAGAACATGCTGGAGGGTCAGATTTGTCTCCCAGAGATCCTACACCTTTGGACGATATCTTCTCCCTAGAGAGTGCTGACATCTGTGTGGTCACTGACACATGGCTTAAAACCACGAAGAGCGAACCAACAGTGCAAGGTTATTATGCCTTCCACACATTTAGACCAACAACATCATAGGCAGAGATGAAGGGTGGAGGTGTCTCTATGTACATCAAAACTAAATATACTTCAAGGCTGGTCAGACAGAACAATGCACTTGAGCTGCTCCATGGCTCCATGTTCAAATCAGCATAGGGAAAATCCAATACTACTTCCATGCAAGCTATAGGCCCCCCTCTTTGACCCAGGAAACCCATACCATGTATTTAAACTTATTAGAAACACTAATCATCCAACTGAATACCATATTCATGGGTGACTTTCATTACCCCACTATGAACTGGGAATCCTATATGACACCAAACATACAGGCACAGAGATTCCTGGATTTTGTAAACACAAACTCCCTGGACCAGATACCCAATACACCAACCAGGGGTGCAATCATACTGGATCTGGTACTCAACAATATGGGAGAGTCCACCTACAGTAATGCCTACCCTGGTAAGGTCCGAACACATAGAGCTCTCCTTTGAAGTAAAAATAAAACACGGACCCCCCAGCTAAACATGGAATATTCAGGAGCTACTCTAATGATAACTTCCAGCTATTATGTGATAACATGGCAAAATCTCAAGCCTTCATAAACACAGAGAACACTGTGGCTTATGCAGAAGTGTTTACAGAAACCCTATATGAGCATGTTAATAGCTGAATAGAGGCAGCCATACCCACCAGGCAGAAGTACAGAAGTAACTTAAAATCAAGCCACCCTGGTGGAATCACAGAATCAATAGGCTGTATAAGAGAAGGAGGAAGCTCATGGCAAAACTTAGTAGGTACAGCACTCAGCAAGATAAAAGCACTATTATCAAACTAAACAAAAAAATCAGAGAACATATGAAGTCTACCAAAGCCAAATTTGAGGTAAGTTTGGGCTCCCAGGGAAGGACAACCACAAAGCATACTTTAACTATGCCCGCAACCTCAAAGGTAATACACAAGTGTGTGCACATCTCATTGTAAATGGAACAACCTATAATGAGTCAGAAGATATCAAAAACCTCCTGACCAATAAATTCATCCCCAACTTTACCCCTCTCTTGCCCTCAATGTTCCCTCAAGAAATATCATCAAATATAAGTCCTCCTATTGTCATTAGGGAACAAGTTCTTAATGCTCTCTCTAAGACCAAGTAAACTGCATCAAAGGGCCCAGACAATATCCCAGGATGCCTTCTAAATAGCATGAAACATGAGTTATCAGGGCCTCTGCAATTGCTATTTAAATGTAGCCACCAAACAGGCTTCGTGCCTCATGAATGGAGCACAACAACAGTCATCCCTCTGCACAAAGGTGGGCCATCTACAGACCCTGGAAACTACAGACCCAGAAGGCTCAGTAGTCTTATATGTAAAGCCATGGAAATAATTATCATGGAAATGATCAATAGAGATGTAATACACTTCTAGACACTGGAACAAATACAGTTTGATTTCGTCAAGGGCAGATCATGCCTACTCAACCTGGTGGACCTCTTTGGAAGGTAACCAAAGCAATGGATGAGGTAAAAATGGTTCACACTGCCTACCATGGCCTGACAAGGTATTTGACACTGTAGCCCCATCAGGCATTGTTAACAAACTCAAGAGGTTAGGTACAAACTAGTATGTCAGCCAGTGGATAGCCAAGTGGCTCACAGACAGGACCTGAGAAGTTAGCAATGGGGAGTCCACCTCTATAAAGAGGCCAGTCACACATGGACTCTCTCATGAATCAATCCTCGGACCTCTCCTTTTTGGCATTTACTTCTCTAAAGTCAGTGGTCTCTGTCTGACTAAGTTTGCAGATGATTGCAAATTAGGAGCTGTTATTGAATCCTACACTGACAGAAATGTTCGCCAGGAGGGGCTGACACAGACATACAACTGATGTCAGAGCCATGGACTAACACTAAATGCCAAGAAATGCACAATATTATCCTTTGAGAAGTCATCCACCCCTGGTAACTATCACATTGACAGCACACCTCTAACAGTTGACCCAGTAGATAGGGACTTATGGACACACATAGATAGGAATCTAGCCTTTGACTGTCACGTATCTACAGTATTGAGGAAATCATTCTATGTTGCACAGCTTATAAACAAAGGTATGGCATCTAAGTCCAAGGAAGTCATTGTTCCACTGTACTCGGCATTTATCAGACCTATCATTGAGTGCAATCCCCCCCTAATTGGAACATCCACAGAGGTTCCTCACTAAACCAATACAGGGCATAAGTAAAATGTCCTATGCAGACTGTGGCAAGTCCTATCCCTGTATTCTGTTTCCTACAGGCTTTGGAGGTGAGATGTATGCCTTCCATACAGGGCATTGTCAGACCCCACTCTGTACCTTCTGCATATCCACAAAACAAACAACACCAGCATTACTTATTCTACAGACCTACACCTTGCCTGTGGTATAAATAGGATGTGCTGGAGAAACAAGGTATGTATCTCAGAGACTACAACCTATATGAATCAGGCTCCCCATCCATGTGAAGCAGAGTTCTGCCCTAACACAAATCAAGTGCAAGCTACACAACTGGATGGGGAACAAGACAGTCATCCCTGGTTTGGGACCAATGTCTCTAATGGACACAGGCAAACTGTAAATGTTTCATCTCCCAAACCCCTGCTTACACTTATCAAGGGTATCAGACCTTGTCAGAGATTTGTGATGCATGGTTATGCTTAAAGAAACCCTTGTGTTCATTAGCTTAGTAAATACCTATGAACCCATAAACCTATACTGTATTACCTTTCTTATGACATTTGTCTTCTGTGTTGACATTCAGTCCTGTGCTCTGACATTGATGGGTTGATTGTAGATGTGTACCATAGGTGTGTACTACACAATCCTGAAAGTGAAGCATAAACATTTCCATGAGACACATTTCATTGTGTGACTCCACAACCCTTACAACAGCATCCATTGTAACCTGCATAAATTATTATGCTATCTACCTTATAAATGGCAAAGTACAATATATGTAAATGACTAAGGCAAGTAGCATGTCATCAGCACCAACGGATGAAAGGAAGTCATACCAATGTAGATAGTCACCCTGTTCATCAGATACATAGCTTTATGTCCCTGCATCCATGAGAAAGATGATAGGGATGTGGCACAGGTATCATCGCTTGCACAGGGTGTTGTGTGGGGGTACAGGAGGCTTAGGCTGACCCAGTAGGTTGGCAAATGTGTGTATGAGTCAGGAAGGGAAGCAGGCAAGATGGACCATGGAAATGTGTGTGTGTGTGTGTGTGTGTGTGTGTGTGTGTGTGTGTGTGTGTGTGTGTGTGTGTGTGTGCATGTGTGCATGTGTGCGTGTGTGTGTGTGTGTGTGTGTGTGTGTGTGTGTGCGTGTGTGTGTGTGTGTGTGTGTGTGTAGATGCCCTCAATGTGACAGTTGTGTGTGAGTGTCTGCAAGAACACAGCCCCAAACTCAGAGCTAGCCCAATGTGTCTGTATGTTGGACACCTGTGAACCATGCATGGTAGAGCTGACAGTTCATCGTCTCCACCCCTGAACATGAGAACTGGCTCTGCCAGGATTTGCACTGGCACCGCCATTCCCAAAGTCAGATGCTGTACTACTACTTGAGGGTAACTGATGTCTCCTGGGCATGTGTCCTTCACGGGAATGTCCAGGACCATGAGCCCATGGCCTGCTGTATCTTGGTTTGGACAGCACACTCCCCTCTGGAGCAGTGGATGTACTGCCACTATGGGAACATGATTGTGCATGACCACATTGACTCTCAGCAGATGTAGTTGCTGACCTATACCCCCAAGGCCAACGCTCCACTCCAATCAGACATTCCATCACAGATGATGTGTGTTCCAAGACAGATAGTGTGCGATCTGTCTCAGACCTGCCTCTTTCCACTGTGTCAGTCAACTAATCCAGGATATCAGCAACACAGTGGAGGCAGTCACATATGTCAGACTGTGCTGCATCAATAACCCTGAGCATTCATCAGGAGTTCCTTTCTGAAAGTGCCTGTGCTTCCATGATATCCCTAAACATACACTGAGTGACACGCGATGAGACACCTGCAACAGGTGGTGGAGGGACAGCAGGCCTCCTACGAGCACCCCTATCAATCTGCCTGTGTGGAACCTCACCAACAATTTGACTATGGCCAGTGTCAACAGTCAATGAAGCCACAGTAGCCACACTTCCCTGTTCAATGTCCCCACCCTCCAACTGTCCAGTATCTCTGGCCTCAGGGGATTGGGTATGCGTAGGCATGTTGGCTGTGTACAGTGATAATGAGGGTGGACAAGGAATGTCAACCTGTGTGTCTGATTCAGCCTCTGCAACCCCCAACTGTGCCTCAATTTGGCCACCATCATCATCAGAGTCTGGTGAGACACTGACATTGGGTGGTGTAGGGGACAAAGACCAACCTCTCTGGTCAGCTGTGATAAAAAGGAAAATGCAATACATTAGTACCTGCACTACTATGCTCTGCAGTACTATGGTGTAATATATGTTAAGTTTTATACACTGCTGTCACTATTACAGAGTTGTATATCTCCCAACCTTACAGAGTAGGACATGTGAACATTATTTTCTAAACCTAATCTGTAATTATTGGGAAATAATTATTCAGTAAGCAAGAATCTTATGAGCAAAAAATAAACTATGTACATTGTGTACATTCTGCAAAAATCTGCATAGTTGACAGTTATGACAATCATTAATGTTCTGACAATACTTTCAAGTCAATCACTATGGTCATACCTACAAGCCAGAGAGGTATGGGTCTAAACTGTGGACATTCAGAAAATATCTGTAAGTTCACAATCATGTAGGCAAGTTCATGAATCCAGCCAGCAGGCCTGAGATGACAGTTCTAATACATTGAAATATATCTAGATCTCTGACAAAACAGTTTTCTGCTTACCAGCAGCAGGAGCATGGCCTCTTCCAATTCCTGATGGTCCTGAAAAAATTTAAGGGAACTGTAATGCCAACAGCACCACATGTTGAAGTTTAACAGGGGTAATACGTCCAAAAATCCCACACATACAGTAACTGGTATGTTAAAAGGTATGTGGGTGAACTTAAAAATGCAGCTAACTTACTTCCCCCCACCGAAAAATATCTGACACCCATTTCCACAACATATTGGCTGATGGATGCCTGGGAGCTGTCCTGTGTAGCAATATTTGCCAGAAATTCTTCTGTGGTTGTGAGAGGAGGTTCTTCTGCAGGCCCACTACCAGTGATCTGACAATCCCTGGCCCTGTCAGCTGGGCACCTCCTAGCTGAATTAATCATATCCATGGCATGGTGTTGTACCTCCTTGTAGGTATGATTTTGATGACCCATGGCACTGATGTTATGCACCAGTTCATCCCACAGGGCTGCACGTTCTGACCTATTTGCCCTCCCATGGGACAGCACGACCTGGTAATGTTGTCGTAAAGCCTCAATGATGAGATCATTTTTCCACCTCAGAAAATGGTGGCTTATGACATGCATCCATAATGTTTCTTAAAATACAAAGAAATGAGAACACATGTAAGGATCACATATGTATGAGTAAACTATGTAGACATACAGCAGTTAAGGAAGGCTGCCAGTATTCACTGCTTGATACACATCTCATATGCAACAATGTGCCAAACATACAAAGGGTGTGGATGCAACTAGGATAGTAGCAATAGTGACATATTCCTGTTTGTGCAATGACAGATACTCACATATGCTCTCACACCCAACCCAGGAGTCCATTGTAGTGTGCCCCGTAGCAGGACCCCCCCCATAAAATATGTAAAAACAATAGTGCCAACAAAATAGCCATGTGCTATTACAACTACTACCAAAAGAAGTAGCCAGGAGACCTGTGTACCTAGGAATTACACAGCATTATAACCTTGGTCCTCTGTACATGTAACAGGGCTGGAGATCAATGCCATGTTAGTAGTACAGTTCTAACAAAGGTTTACTGATGTAATTCCTGTTCTCCCTAAGTATATTCGAACATATGCATCATGTTGGAAACAAAATGGATGCATACAGTACCTGATGGAGTACAATACTCCTCTGTTGAAGGATACAAGTAATGTGTCAATGAGTTAGAAATAAGAAGTAACTGTCATGCACACTGGTTTGTCTACCTAGAAGTTTGCCTTTTTATGATGGTTCTCATTAGCAGTTGATTGCATCTAAACCAATCTGTGGTTCAGAAATGCTAAATGCAGCCTATGCAGCTGATTGGCAGTATAATCATCCAATCCCATACAGCTACTTAACAAGATATAAGGCCTCAATGTAGATTCCATCCCTTTTCTAATATGTTGGGGTGAAAATTAGTGGGGTGAAAATACAACACCAGCACAGGCAGAATGTTTGTAGTAGCTACTTTTTATATACAGATATGTGTACTACAGGCTGAAGCTGATGCTGCTGCTGGCAATAGGCATAGTCAGAGAGGTTGAAGAATGTGCAGGACAACAACACTTAAAAGTAACTGTGGGACCTGTGGCAGCCTTGGTGTGTACAGACAGAGCCTGATTGAGGAAACGCATTCCACTGGAAATGAAGGTATGTGTTTAAGTTAAATATGTTAGCCAAAGGTATCATTAACAGAACAAAAGGCAACATGTTTGGTGTGTCTTAGAAAAAGGTGGGGGGACATTAACCATTATGTCAACAACTTGAACAATTGCCAAGTCATGTGATATGGCATCAACCACTTGAACAACTGCCAAGTCATGTGATATGTCATGGTAGTTATCTAGAATGTGTGTGCTGGCAACCCTTGCTTTTAGCATGACCTCCATATATGTATATTACTTGTCCAGCTGTGGTTGTCTGCAATATCACTGGCAAATCGTTGTGGACTGCAGTCTGATATTATTGGGCCACATTTGAATTACATATTTCAAATCTCTCTGGGAATTCATACTAATGCATAACCTGACATTCTGGGCACTTTCTAGGGTTGTATTAGCAATAGTTAAAATGTGTTCTTACCTGTAGGCTTTTGACTTCCATTATTTAGAAGCAGACATTCCACCTGTACTTCTTTGGGTGGATAAATAGGTGATGGGCCAATTATACACATTACAATTTATAATGGTGATGTACACATACATGTATTTTAAATGCTAGACACAGCTGTATTTGAATCCAGGACCATGTGAACCAAAAATAAATGTTTTCAAAGAATTTAACAGATGGAGCTACAGAGTCAGTGCTACAGCAGGTGTCTTTTTACATGTTGTACAGATAATTGCACAGAAAACAGCTGTCACATACCTCACTTACACCTGTTACTATGTGTATGGCTTTATTGTGATTTATTTCTCTACCAGATTCCCAGTTAAACACCTATTTTTCCATTAATCTTTTAGCAGATTTGCTGAGCAATGTGGTGTGATGCACAGCATCACATAAACACTCGTAATGATGAGAAAATGACAGCTACTATGTTTTGTTTAAAACACCTGTGTCAATTATTACCTGGCTGTGTGACTTGGTGGGTTGATGAACTATTGTTCAAGTCAGATGGTACTGGGTTTGAAAGAGGGTGTACGTGAACTTTTTGAATGTGATTATTATGCTTTCACATATATGTAATAATACAGTGCCATTTGGCTTAAATGAGCAGTGCTACCCATACAGCAGCATCACTCAATGATTCTTTAAAGAAAAGAAAATTGAGAACATAGGAAAGTGGTGAAATGGGGTGCAAGCAAGGAGAAAAACATAGTGAAAGTCAGGTAGGAATGTGCAGGAAGGGTATAGGACAGAACCATAGCAATCCATTTCTTCCAAAAACAACAACTTTGCACTTGCAAAGATTTTTAGCTGAATTTGGACTGTCACTCCCAGAGAGAGGGGTGATGACAACATAAGTCTGTTGTCAAGCCAAGTGCACCAAATTAAGTGTGCCCAGTGGACACATGTGTGAAATGGAGAGCTATGTACGGGACAATTTTTTTGGGGGGACAGGTGCCCTTTTTTTTAAGGGGAGAGTAGAATATTGGGGAAGGGACATATGTGTGTGTGGGGAAGGTAAGTTGGAAAGGTGAGGAAGCGTTTGCAGACAGACAAGATATACAAGACAGCAGACAAGGTTGGGGAGGGACACAAGAGAGGGGTGAACACCTTAAATGGGAAGGGGGTTGGGGGAATCCAGGTCCAATGAACATCAGACACAGTAACAGTGTGACTTAAGCCTTCACCCATGGGACTGTCAGCACTGCACCTTCACTGCTCCTGTGGATACAGTGGCCAATGCTGGTGACTGGAGACAGACTGCCCCAACAGGATGAACAACATGCTCTCCATCTGGCATAGGTGTGTGCCAAAAGTTTGCTGCACATGCCTACGTACCATGTCAGCATTTGTTCATGAGTGACATAGACATCCCCTCTGCCTCCACTCCCAGAGGGGGGTACACTGCCAGCCTATGAAGCAGAACTACCTGAAGGAACAGGTAGCACAGCAGTAGTGGGCCAGACATGCTGGGCCCCGGTGCCTCAGCCAGGGGAGCCAAGGTAGGTGGATCACCAGGCCCCAACCTACTTTGCTGCGCTGTGGTAAGTAAAATTGAAACATAACAGAAAAAAAAAATGTAACCCAAACAAATGTAATTAAGAACATAAAAGAAAACAATAATGACTAATGGAAACTAACTGAAAAATAATATAATGAAGAACACAACAATAAATAATGTAAATTAAAGTTTATTTAATGGCAAAGCAATATTAAATTATACATAAGAACAACATAAGAGGTAATAACAAATAATATGATAATAAATGATAATAGCAAATATATTGATTAAATAAATAAAAGAAAAGAAGGGATGGGGTGATAGAAGAAAGGAAAACATTAGTAACTTCACAGATACTATAACTAAACATACTACAAATAAGTATTTTTAGATATGTTAGATTTTACTTGTAACAGCACTGATTGCTATGACATTTATTATTTGGAATACTACCCTGTTCTTTACACACACACACACACACACACACACACACACACACACACACACACACACACACACACACACACACACACACACACACACACACACACTATATTTCAGATCATATTGCATCCAGCAATCATCAGCAACCATTCAATGTTGCTTATATTGGATATATGATGTTCCATGTACATACCTCTCAACCTCTAAGTACAGGACATTTTGGGCCAAGCCATACATAATAGTGGTACAAAGGCACAACAACAGGGAACATTCTAGCATAATGTGCTCTTACAGTAGTAGCAAGCTGTTTGCATAACAGATTTGCCATTAAAATGCATTTTGAGAGATGTCTAATATCTGTAATTCAGAGGACTGACATTTTTTCTGACATTGATCTTCACCAATGTTGCAGAGACAGGCCAGTAAAACAAGATCATATACCAACTATTAACCACACAACAAAAGGCTGTAACAAGACCTAGTCACTATAAAACGTAGTGGTTCCAAATACAATAAAGGCTGTCATTTTTACCCTCATATCACTCTATGCTAGTGATACAAACATCGATCTCACACCAGTTGATTAGTAGAATTTATTCCAAAAGCGAAAATAAAATAAGCATTTTAAACACATGACAAGAGAATAAAACGAAATAACTGATTTAGAGCTTTCATCTCCAACACCAGAGACTTCTTCAGAATCAAGTTACCATTCACAGTTCTTACTATATATATCCTACATCATTAATTACTAATTAGACATTTATCAGATTAAATGCATATATTAATTAATAAAAAATAAAATAAAGGGCTAGACATCAGACTTTTGTTTTCCTGCAACACTGAATAGACATTTAAAGTTATGTTAAATGAGCCCATATATAACCAAAGAATGTATATGTATATGTTCAACACTTATATATATATATATATATATATATATATATATATATATATATATACACTGTATTTTAAATAAATAAATAAATACATATAGAATTATACATTCAATTACTAAAAGGCACATAAATAGATTAAAAAATGAGTAAATAAATAAATACTATTAACATGCTTGACCAAGAAAGGTTACTAATTAATAATTAAAAGTTATATCAAATAAGTATGTACCATATAAATGCATTTGTCAACCTATTTATATATAATATGTAAAAAATAAAAAGTAAATAAATATGGTGTAAAAATAAGTACATTTATCAATATATATGTGTATACAAGACATGAAGAATAAAAACAGACAGATATAACACATATGTACTAGTCTGTACCTGTTTGTAGTATGTATGTATATATATATATATATATATATAACCATAGTAAATATTTAAATAAGTCACCAAATATTATTAATAATAAATAAATAATTGATTTAGTGTAAGACTATTAATTTAAAAACATGCAAGCAAAAATATATATTGTTTAAAAAATGTTGTTTAAAAAAAAATTTTTTTTTTTTTTTTTTAAATATTATCTACTTGAAAGTTATTGTACTAATAGTTTGAACACCTGTTAAAGCATATTAAAACTGATGGAAAATATGATGATAGTATTGTAATACCAAATTGTATAAACATAAAACATCAATAAAATTTATGTTATATATTGTATATTAACGCCCATAGAGACCTATTTGCACCTTTTTTGTATAGCTACCTGTTTAGTAGTTTCATTCTAGAGGGTATGTGCTTTCAATTTTTCTTAGCAGCTAATCAATTTATCTTTTCTTTGGGTCTGCTGCCAATATTTTTAACACCGGGGTAATAGATATGTGGTCATTTAATCCTTTACCACTACATGCGTCTAATCTCAACTGCCAGATCATTTCCCTATACTCTAGCTTAGTCTCCCAGTCACCTCCTCTTTCCATGGGTTCAATTTCCTCAGGTACCCAAAATTTAAAATCTGCCTGTTTACATACCATTGCGTGCCTATATAGTGCATTATTATCATTGTGTTTACTGATATCCCTTGTATGTTCATATATTCTATTCCTTAGATGGCGTTCAGTTTTGCCTATATAGTAACTCCAGCATACTTTACAGAATACTAAATATACTACTCCTTTTGAGTAACAACTGTTGTACCTTTTGGCTTTTAAAGTTATATCCAAGCTAGGTATTCTAATTTCTTTTGATCCAGCAATAAATGTGCATTGTGCACACCTACCGCATTTGAAAGTACCATGTCTCTTGTTAGCCCCCCTATTACAAGTAGTTTTCTGTTCGATAATATTTTTGATGTTCTTGTTCCTTCTGAAACTGTATTTTATATCACTTTGAAATACATCAGTCTTAGTTGCTATGTTTCTAAACATCCCCCCAAGTGTCATCAATACTTTTCTTCAGCCATTTAACACCTTGATAATATGTCATCATCAGATATGGTGTATCCCTTGTGACAACTGTATTAGGGGTGCTGGTACTACTCTTCTCACTGCTGGTTACTGTAGGATTCACATTCCTTTCTTTGGATAACAAAGCATTGTATTTATTGCCTCTTTCAGATAAAACATATTCTTTTATAGGGCTAATAAAATCCATAGGATAACCTCTTTCATGAAACATTTTTTCTACTTTATCTATTTCTTTTAAAAAATCTGCATCGTCTGAGACCATTCTAGCCATCCTGATCATTTGCCCTTTTACTATGTTTTTCTTGAGTTGGTAAGGATGATCACTATTAAAATGCAAATAGGCATTAGAATGATGTTCCTTTCTAAACACATTAGACCTATAACATTTACTCTGTTTATCCTTACTTAATTTGATATCCAAAAAATGTATTTCCTCTGCATCTATTTGGTGTGTAAAATGCAAGAAAGTAGTTGTCTGATTTATATATTGTATAAAATCATGAATACTTTCATATGGACCAGACCATAAAACAAATATGTCATCCAATAAGTGAAAATAGTTACTTATATGTTGACAGTATACAGAATTAAACACATAATTCTTTTCCCAGAATAACATGATAATGTTAGCATGCATAGGGGCATAGGCTGAGCCCATGGCTACTCCTTCTTTCTGATGGTAGTAGTCTCCTTCAAAGTATACATAATTATACTTTAATATCAGTTCCATACATTCCAAAACTATTCTAAAGTTAGCTCCTGTTACTAGTTTCAGTTCTACAAGTACTTTTTCAAACCAGTCTAAACCAATACCTTGAGGTATAACTGAAAACAATTCTTTAACATCAATGGTAATAAACAACATATTGTCTGAATAAGTACCCCCACCTATTTTTTTCAAAAAATCCCATGAATCTATTAAAATGTGGTCATATTTAGTATTGAATCCTTTTAACATAGTGTCTACATAAATTGCCAAAGGCTGGGTTTTTGATCCCTGGGACGATACTATAGGTCTCATGGGCGGGTTGTGTAAGGACTTATGTATTTTGGGTATTCCAAAAATACCCAGGATAACAGGTTTTGTTACCTTTAGAAACTTGTATAATTCCAAATCAATCATTCCTGTGAACAGGTTGTCTTCCAGGATGAAGTCTATCTTCCTATATGAGATGTTAATCTCATTTTTTGTTACTGAACCATATTGCTCTTCCTTATCCAAAATATCCTTCATTTTCTTAATGTAATCCCATCTATCCATAATAACCACCCCTCCCCCTTTATCAGGCTTCATGATACGAATTTTGTCATTACTACTCAATTCTCTGAGTAGTTTGTATTCAGCATTAGTTAGATTGTTTTTAATCTTTCTGTTGTCAATATTGTTATTTTTATATCCATTTCGTATCCTATTTATAACACATTTTTCAAAATTTAAAATGTCATATTGTAGTGGGGGATTATAAGTACTGTGTCTTGCTAAGGAATTCTCTCTATCCTGCCCTGCTTTGTCCTTAAATATATGTTTGAAATTTAATTTTCGTGTAAATAACTTGATATCTAGTATAAAGTTTTCAACTTTAGGTTTTTTAGCTGGTACAAAAGTAAACCCTTTGGTAAATAGTCTAAAAAAATCTTGGTTAATCAATATTTCAGTGTAATTAAATATGTTAAAATTGTTAAAAGTGTGTATAGTGACGTCCTCTGGTTCTTGTGCATCCAAAATAAATTCAGAACTGCAATCGCTTATTGTATCTTGGCACAAACCCATGTCGAAGACACCTATCTGTATTCTCTCCCTACATGCATTACCTGTGCATAAGTTGGTTGAGTCCGATTTCTCAACCTCTCTGACCTCCTGGGTTCGTCTATCCCTAAAGGGACATCAGTTCTAATGTTGTTGTCATTTTCTATTGAAACAAAGTGTTCATCATTTGAATATGTATGGTATTCCACTGGGTTTGGGTTCAATGGTCTTTGTTCCCATTGTCTAGATTCCCAATAAACACCTCTTCCAGCCCCTCTGTAACTTCTATTTTGATTATATCTTGTCCTATGTATTGTATACGGGCCCTTCCCCTTTTCATTCCTAAATGTATTCTCATCTGCATATGCATTTCCTTTTTCATAGTCACCAAGGTCCCTTTCAAGTTTCTTTAACTTCCTGTTAACATCAATATTAGTGACAGAATCTATGTCATACAAAACTCTGAAATACAAATGTTTGTATTCATCAACCCGAAATAACAAATCAGTGTTGATTTCACTATATAACTTGTCTATCTCATTTTTTGTTTGTTCCATAATATCAGTGTTGCATTTCATCATCAGTTTTAACATTGCTAGCCCACATTCATTTAGGATATCACAAATACCTTTAAAAAACATTTTATCACCATTTACATTGTTTACAATATATAACATACATTTTATTGATGTTTTATGTTTATACAATTTGATATTGCAATACTATCATAATATTTTCCATCAGTTTTAATATGCTTTAACAGGTGTTCAAACTATTAGTACAATAACTTTCAAGTAGATAATATTTAAAAAAAAAAAAAAAAAAAAAAATTTTAAACAACATTTTTTAAACAATATATATTTTTGCTTGCATATTTTTAAATTAATAGTCTTACACTAAATCAATTATTTATTTATTATTAATAATATTTGGTGACTTATTTAAATATTTACTATGGTTTTATATATATATATACATACATACTACAAACAGGTACAGACTAGTACATATGTGTTATATCTGTCTATTTTTATTCTTTATGTCTTGTATACACATATATATTGATAAATGTACTTATTTTTATACCATATTTATTTACTTTTTATTTTTTACATATTATATATAAATAGGTTGACAAATGCATTTATATGGTACATACTTATTCAATATAACTTTTAATTATTAATTAGTAACCTTTCTTGGTCAAGCATGTTAATAGTATTTATTTATTTACTCATTTTTTAATCTATTTATGTGCCTTTTAGTAATTGAATGTATATTTCTATATGTATTTATTTAAAATACAGTATATATATATATATATATATATATATATATATATATATATAAGTGTTGAACATATACATATACATATACATTCTTTGGTTATATATGGGCTCATTTAACATAACTTTAAATGTCTATTCAGTGTTGCAGGAAAACAAAAGTCTGATGTCTAGCCCTTTATTTTATTTTTTATTAATTAATATATGCATTTAATCTGATAAATGTCTAATTAGTAATTAATGATGTAGGATATATATAGTAAGAACTGTGAATGGTAACTTGATTCTGCAGAAGTCTCTGGTGTTGGAGATGAAAGCGCTAAATCAGTTATTTTGTTTTATTCTCTTTTCATGTGTTTAAAGTGTTTATTTTATTTTCGCTTTTGGAATAAATTCTACTAATCAACTGGTGTGAGATCGATGTTTGTATCACTAGCATAGAGTGATACGAGGGTAAAAACGACAGCCTTTATTGTATTTGGAACCACTACGTTTTATAAGATCATATACCAAACAGACTGGATATATGGGGCAATATTCAGTATATTCTGCAAAAATCGTGACACTGAGCTAAGTGGAGGAGGGGCATTGGCTACAACTCTGATCTGAGATATATAGCAATAAGTATCCTGTTTTTTGGCATATTTTTGCTGGTTATTGCTTCTAGCAATTTATATATAGCACTTTTTATTGCCTGCTGCATATTTTTTTACTGTATTTTATTGCTATTAACTAATCTGCATAGTTAAACTAAAATTGTCTGCCTTACAGGACCTGATAAATACATTTTTTAGTGTCACACTGTTTGTAAAGCTTTTTAGCTAGTTTCACTGTGTGAAAGGTATTAACGGGAAATTTTCTGTACTTGTTAAACACACATTTGTTTGTTCTGATTTCCTGCCAAGGAGTGTATCATATAACTGATTTGTTTGCAGTTAAAAGCATTCTGTAGAAACTCTTGGCTCCTTTATCTGTTTAAAACTTTCATTTTGTGGCTTACTGCTGTTATTCTGCTGTGATAAACATTTCTGTAGTGTTTACTGTCTAAAAGAGTGTAGGCTAGTAGCTTTAGTATTGCCCCCCACTCTCCCTCCCTGTTGGTGTTTTGCTGTTATACTTGGTGGCTTTGCAGTTGCCCGCCGCTAATGTAAATTTGATCTGGGACACTCCTCCCGGTCTAGTGTCATTAGCTCATTCTACCTAATACAGAGAGAACATTTGAGAAGGCCAATCCACTTAGTTTCCTAACCTTACGTTATCTTCTGCTTCTCCTCTCTTACAAAAAAAAAACTTTGCTAGAATCTCCCTGTGTTCTGCTTAACTGTAACAAAAAAAATTACACTTGTTTCCTTCCTTTCCTGTAACTAGTCTAGTCCAGATACAGATTTGCTATATCCGGGACTGTTTGTAAGTTTCTGAGCCCCCCAAGCCTGTCTGTGTTGGAGGGAAGCCTGCTAGCTTATCAGTGGGAGTGGTAAGCACTAGGTAACCTATCTACCACATAAGGAGTGGTTTCTGGCCCAGAAATTGCAGTTACTGGCCGTTTGGGCAGTTTTTCCATCTCTCTGCTTCCTGATTTAAAAGCCCACATTTGCACTTGTTCCCCCCTTCCTGTAACTAGTCTAGTCCAGATACAGATTTGCTGTATCCAGGACTATTTGTAAGCTCGCGAGGCCCTCAAGCCTTTCTGTGTTGGAAGGAAGCCTGCTAGCTTATCATTAGGAGTGGTAAGCACTAAGTAACCTATCAACACATAAGGAGTGGTTCTGGAACAGAAATTGTAATTATTGGCCGTTTGGGCAATTTTTCCATCTCTTTCAACTTTCTGATTTAAAAGCCCACATTTGCACTTGTTTCCCCCCTTTCCTGTAATTAGTCTAGTCCAGATACAGATTTGCTGTATCCATGACTGTTTGTAAGCTCCTGAGACCCCCAAGCCTTTCTGTGATGGAAGGAAGCCTGCTAGCTTATCAGTGGGAGTGGTAAGCACTAGGTAACCTATCTACCACATAAGGAGTGGTTTCTGGCCTGGAAATTGTAATTATTGGCCGTTTGGGCAATTTTTCCATCTCTTTCAACTTTCTGATTTAAAAGCCTGCATTTGCACTTGTTTCTTTCCTGTAACTCATCTAGTTCAGATACAGATTCTTAGTTTTTGCACTTGAATTTGCTTATTCATGCTCAGCACTTGTTCAAACCTTGTTGTAAGCACTAAATAAGATACATATTACTACAGTACTCAACATTCCTCATTACCTAGAGGAAAACAGTTTTTGTACTTACTGTCCTCACTTGCTTAGAGAAAAACAGCTCATGTACACACTTTTCTCACTTGTTTAGAGGAAAATAGTTTTTTATTCAGGCATGTGCAAGGGTCAGCTCCCAGTGTTCTATCCTGTCTATCTAATGAATCTGCGCATCTTGGGGCAATGTAGCAATTGCCCCATGAACAAAGACAACCCTCTCCTCCTACCACCCAACACTACAACCTCTGAGAGATGCACTTATCTAGCCAAACTGGAAATAAAGCTCTCTCCAACCAAGACTGAACTTGACAGTCAAAAGGAGAAGGTAAACACTTCCACCACACCACACTCATCACATAGTCCCACTAAACCTACACCACCAATATCCACACATAGAAGCACAAAAACATTCACAGAGGCTCTCAATAATAATCTGCTCAAGCAACAGAGACCTCCAAAGCAGAAACGCAAGCAACCTCCAACCCCAACACAACCCAAATGACACATAGCCCACAGACTCAGTATGCCACTCAACCACAGTCCATAAGGTAAATCAATGTACCCAACACACTAGTTATAGGTGACTCTATAGTCAGGCACACAGATGTCCCACTCACTAGGCTAAACAAGGAGAAGGTTACTGTCAGCTGCCTGTCAGATGCCAGGATCTGCCACATAACCCACGCACTCAGGTCACTCCACAACAAGTACAAATATGACTCTGTCATTGTCCATGTTGGTGTGAATGACCTGAGACGTACCTCCCTGGACTACATGAAAAGTGACATGGAAGGACTCTCCAACCTTGTAGCCCAGGCAGGTATGACCCTAGCCCTGAGTAGCATCCTGCCATCGCCCAGAATGATACCGCAGTACAAGGACAAAATGATTGACTTCAACAATTGGTTAAGCTCCTCGGTGTCATTCTAGGGAGATCCAGTATCTGTCTACCTGGGATGACATGGTCGACAGACCACGATGCTTTCCCAGAGATGGCCTGCACCTGTCATCCCTGGGATTCTAGATACTGACTAAGGCTTTTGCTGCTCCTATAGTGCCTTTTTTAGGCAAGGTTCAAATGACAAATTCACCACCGTAACAGGAACAGGCAAGCAAAAACTGTGGGTAATGCTACTCAATATTAGAAGTCTAAATCTCAAAATACACTCCCTCGAGGCACTCCTTAAAATGGAGAACATCGATATCTGTGCAGTGACTGAGACCTGGTTCAAGGTTCCAGAGAGCACCCCTGCATTACCAGGCTATAACTCATACCACACTTTTCAGCCACCTAACCTGGACCGGATCACCAAAGGCGGAGGTGTGTCCATAATCATTAAGGATATCCACACCTCCAGGCTAGTTGCTCAGCATAATGCATCTGAGATTATCCAAGTGCAACTAACTCTGGGCAAAATTGCAGTCCAAATTGTAGCTTGCTACAGATCCCGCACCCTGCCCCAGGATTCCCACTCCTCTTTTCTTGATATACTGAAAAAGATTAGAGTTCAACCAAGCACCCTAATAATGGGAGATTTCAACTACCTCACCATTGACTGGGAAAACTACTCATGTACCAACTCCTTCACTCAATGCTTTCTGGAATTCATAAATTCCAATGCCCTGGATCAACTTATCCACACCCCCACCAGGGGCAACAATATCCTAGACCTAGTCATTGCCAACATGAGTGACCGGTGTTCCACAACTGAAGTCAACTCCTTGTTGGTCAGATCCGACCATAAGCTAATCACCCTAGATATCCAAATCCCGCCCCCACCACCCATTAAAAAATCACGGTAAAAAATTTCTTCAAAGCCAACTTCATGCTTCTTAAGACAGAAGTGGCGAACTTCATGACACTCATGCAGATGGACAATGCAGTTATGACTGCTGAATCCTACACAGATGCACTCTATAAGCACTTACACGAGTGCATGGATTGTGCTGTCCCAAACAGAACCAAGATGCTATCCTCCAAAAAATGGAAGCCAATCTGGTGGTTCCCTGCCATAAACAAACTCTACAACAGAAGGAAGAAACTGTTGCAAAAGAGAGTAAAATCCCATGAGTGGAGGAGTTCCCTGGTCAGCCTCAGTAAGAAGCTGAGATGCCTTATAAGATCCTCCAAAGCTAGCTATGAAAACAAAATTGCCACTGATTCTAGGGACAACCACAAAGCATTCTATAGCTATGTCAAAAATCTCAATGGCAACACCCAGATCTGCTCTGAGTTACAGCACAACGGCACGAAAATTACAGAACCAACTGATATTGCCAACATCCTGGCAGATAGGTTCAGTGCTAACTTTACCCCCCCTCTCACCCCCTAAAGGGCCCATATCTATACAGGAAGAATGCAGAGCCCCTGTAATTACAACTGCTCAGGTAAAAGCTGCACTCTCTAAAGCCAAAAACACAGCATCTATGGGACCGGACAACATCCCAGGCTGCGTTTTACAATAACTTCAGAATGAACTGGCTCCCCACCTAAGCACCATGTTCAATCATAGTTTCACATCAGGCTTTGTGCCCACTGAATGGTGCACAGCAACAGTTATCCCACTCTACAAAGGGGGAGCCACCACTGATCCTGGGAACTACCACCCTATTAGCCTGACAAGCCTGGTCTGTAAGGTCATGGAACGTATCATCATGGAACTCATAAACAAAGACATTGGTAACCTCCAAACTCTGGACACCACCCAGTTCAGGTTTGTGAAAGGCAGATCATGCCTCCTGAACCTGATCGACTTCTTTGAGGCAGTCACCAAAGCCGTGGATGAGGGTAAGGTGGTTCACACAGCCTATCTTGACCTCGCCAAGGCTTTCGACACCATTCCCCATTCTGGAATTATAGCTAAACTCACTAAACTAGGTATAAAACCCTACGGCACAAGATGGATTGCCAACTGGCTCACTGACAGAACCCACACTGTAAAAGTTGCAGGCTCCAAATCTGACTTCAAACCAGTGACAAATGGAGTACCACAAGGTTCAGTCCTGGGACCTCTCCTGTTTGGTATCTACTTCTCTGAAGTACAGGCTAACAAAGAAGGCCTTTGGCTAATGAAGTTCGCAGATGACTGCAAACTAGGAGCCATAGTTGAGTCCCCAAATGATGTGGACATCCTACAGAAGGGCCTCACTGAGACAGATGCCTGGTGTCAGAGCCATGACCTCAAGCTCAATGCCAAAAAGTGCATTGTCATCCCCTTTGGTAAAAACTCTGTACCCATGAACTACCACATAGGCGGCAGTCTACTTAATGCCGAATGTGTGATAAGAGACCTTGGGACCCAATTGGACAGTAGTCTCTCCTTTGATAATCACATCACCACAGTAGTCAGGAAATCCTTCTACATGGCACACCTCATCACAAAAGGGTTCTCATCCAGAAAACAATAGGTCATTGTTCCCCTCTGCTCGACACTTATTAGTCCAGTTATAGAGTACAATGCCCCTTTTGGAATGTACCTCACAAGACATCTGCAGCAGCTAGAAAGGCCACAGAAGTACCTCACAAAAAGGATTACTGGCCTCAAACAGATGCCCTGCACTGACCGTCTCAAAAAACTTCAGCTTTACTCAGTAACATATCGCCTACTCCAAGGTGATCTCTGCCTAACATATAAAGCTATGTCAAACCCAGAGCTGTTGGACATGCTACACCTAAAGAAATCCCAATCCCTCTGAGCTACATGCTCTAGGGACCTAAACCTTGTCACCACAATAAACAGGACATGCTGTAGGGATAGATTCCTGTCCCAGAGACTTCCCATACTCTGGAACAAGCTACCAATCTATGTCAAGCAAAGTTCTTCATTAGCACTCGTCAAGAAATATCTTGATGAGTGGATGGGAAATAGGAAATACACCCCAGGGATCACTTCTGTGGCACTGCTTGACAGGGGCACAGGAAAATAACTTTCTTGGGTGGCATAAGCCAGGCAACCTTGTTGGCTAGGCTTATGTAGGCCCTTGGGTCGATAGCCTAGTACCTACCTATGAACCTATGACAGTTGAGAGGTATGTCCATGTACACTGATTACACTTGACAGCTGGACAGTCATGGCACAGGACTATGGGTGTGCACTTCACATGCAAACATGGTTATGTTTTATTGATGAAATGCAAAAACAGTATTGAAAACAGCACAATTTCTCAGTTGGCTACCGTGGGATTAGAACCTACAAGCAGTGACTACAGTAATACTGAACATTTTATTTGAAATAATAATTATCAGAGCACTGTCTCTTTTTGCACTTTATTGATTCATATTGTTTCAAATCTTGCATTTACACACATGGATAACTGTCTAGGACTTCTGTTAACTTACGTGTTTACCCTACTCAGTTATTGACTGTAATTTGTAATACATTAGGTAGAGCTCCTTGCTAACTCTCTTCAAGAGAAACCTTGACGAGTCGATGGGAAACAGAAAGTTTACCCCAGGGATCACTTCAATGGCTCTGCTGGACAGAGGCACAGGGAACTAATCTAAGGGGGCGGCGAAAGCCAACACATTCTGGCTAGGCTTATAAATGCCTTCAGGCAGATAGTCTAGTACCTACCTATGAACCTATGAACCTAATCTGCAGCATATTTCTGAGAATGAGCAGACCACAATATTGACTCTCAGTCTGGGTTTTCCACAATACTAACTAATGGTTGGAAGCTATGCTACACAGCACTGCATGCTTACTTGCTCTGTCTTGCTTTAACAGTTCAGATATACACTGACACATTAATGAAAGTCTATGATGTCTCAGGTATTTCATACATGACTGTTAAGACTGCAATATCTGTATTTACTTTATTTTAAGTTATACATTCATTTATTGATTTTCTTACATACCATGTGCTTGCCTCATCCTGGCTAAACACCTTGCATGTTGCAAGCCCTCTCTTCTGAAGCTGTAGTAAGAGAGGGAAACCATTATGCATACCAGTTTTTCACAGATTTAGCTTGGATATTTATAAATTACTAGAAAACATACTTAGATATCTGTAGGGTGTTCCCCTCCTGTGCCTTCTGGATTCAGTGATCCAAAGTACCCCTCTTCCATCAATAGAAGTAGTCATAATGGTGATGACACTGCTCACCAGTGTGGTGGATACAAGCTGCACTGCTCAAGTCCCTGGCCAAACTATCCCAGGCCTCAGACTTGGTTTCTGAGCCAACAAAGTTGTCCTGCAGCAGCTGGGATCCATGGTGCTGTAATAGGAGTCCAACAAAAACCCTAGACTCCTGAACACCCTAACAGTGTGCCCAAAAGTGCACTCCTTCATCCATGACAGCCATATCCACACTCAAGATCAGGCTTCAAGGAATACTGTGCAATTCCTGCCTATTGCCTTTTAAATAGGATGCATTCCCATCATTGTGCCTCATACTGAAACTTTCCAAAATGCACTATGTCACTTAGCATTGCACAAACTTGCACAACCCATGTTTCAGTGAAGCTTAGCAATGCACAAATAAGGAAAGACCGTTACCCTTGTTTAAGCGATGCTTAGCATCGTGCACCTTTTCTAAATAGTACAATAACTGAATTTAAAGTGAAAAGATGTTTCAGTGACCAAACACAGTTTCACAGCAGTATATGTAAACGGTATCATTTCCCGAGACTCAAACCCAGGATCTACTACACTAGAGATCATCACTCAACCTATCTTGCCACTAGAGTAGTAAAGCAATCTCACGTATTCTCAGATATACTACAAAGGTGCCACTGTAAACATAGCGCAGCTTTGCTACACAGGTTTGGGTGGTGATAAGGACCATACAGCTAAGTCAATTGAAAGCATCCAGGTTCTATATGTATATGTTTGGTGTATGTCTAATGCATAAGTGCACAGAGCTAAGCATAGCTAAATAATATGCTGCATTGCATAAACAAGCACATAAAAATAAAAAAAAATTTAAATTGAAATAAATCCAAATTAATGAAATAAATTGTCTTGTACCACTTTAATGGGCTGGCAGGTATATGAGTGCGCCATCAGTGTTACAAAGATTCAATACTCGAGTTGTTCAAACCTCCCTTAGGTGCACCACACCATTAATATGCATGGCGCACTGCTGAGGGAAGACCATGGCCATGTACATGGATACATTCCATGTAGGCTCTACATGGAACCTAGAAAGACTTTATTGAATCCTGGGGTAAGTTTATAGATGGCTTTCCATTTCCTAATGAGAAAGTTAATTTACTTACTTACCAGTTTTATACCCCTTTTGAATGATGAACTGGACTTCTTTTAGGGCTTTTTCTTTTGCATGTAGAGTTTTGTGATCTGATAGTTCCACCCAATGGATTTAATTGTAAATCTGACATCCTGCTTATGTCAGACTGTTATAAATCCCTCAGTGCATCTACACAATAGAAAGTACAATTCAAATGGTTAGACGGCAGCCTCATGTACAAGCTTTGCTGGGGAGCCATGCCATTTGTGATTATCAGTAAGATCAGTGCAGAGCAAGTCAATGGTTTTGCAGTCATTTGTGAATGTACAGTAGCTATTATGGGCAGAAATGCTGGTTTTCAATGACAAGGCCATAGCAAGATGGTCACAGCATCAACTTTGTCTAAAGAATAGAACTCTCCATGCTGGGGAAACAGTGTGCCGCAATCACAACTTTAAAAAATAACCTTGATGCTTACATGGGAGTTAGAAGATACTATTACAGGTCTTTAGCATAAACAGCGCATAAATATCCACATCAAAAAGGTAAACTGGCTTCTTGAAGGCCAGTAGGCTGCCTTTACCCATGAAACAATGAAACAATTATACTCATAATTCTAGTTTTGTCATTGGGACTATTATGCCCCTACATAAATACTTAATGAAACTTTCAGCACAACTGTAATGCTAACAAAAGACAAAAAAGCATAAAAGTTATCACAAAATAAATGAGTCCCCTAGCCTGCAGTTTGTACTCCTGTTACCTATACCAGCAGATGATGTGCTTAATATTAATATAAATTGAGATGCCTCCTTCCCCAGTTCAGTGTAACATGCCTCCTGTGTGGTATAGAAGATTATGATCAGGTTGCTGATCATAACAAGCTTCAGGGGATGGGAGGGTGGCTTAATGGTTAAGGTGTTTGTCTTACAAACACAAGGTCCAGGGTTTGAGTCTCACAAGGGTTAATTGGCTAGGCTTAAAATGGTTCACAAGGGTAGTTAGCTTAGCACTAAACTATGAACTACTATGTGCTTAAGACATGGATGCCAAGATATTCACCTTGACACTGATGAGTGGAATGTGAATCTTGGCATCCATGTTGTGAACAAATAATAAAGGGCTATCATAGGTGACTTGATGATAATTCTTTGTAATACATGGTGCTTTATCTGCTCCATGTACTACTAGTCGGGTCTTGCACTATAGAAGCACTTAACTGCTTTGTATTTTTTGCGATATCAGAGCATGATCACCACACTCCATGCACTAAAACGGGATTACTTCTCGCTGTAATGGCAGTGTCTGTGTAAATGAAACTGCTGCAGTGCTATGAGCATTTATAGATATTTCTGACAAATTTCACGACATTTACAGCACTATGCACTTCAGCAATCAGTCATGTTTAAACAGTACAGCAGTCCAACCGACAGCAGGTAATATGAATTGCAGGTTATATGGCAATAAAAAAATGCATAGTATAGTCTGAGGCAATGTCAACTACAAAACTAATTTGCTCTATTTTTTTGTTTAATCACGGGTTTGTTGGTTTGACTATCAAGCTAAGAACCAGGTGGGAAGAAACGTAATGACTGATCACAGAATGTATAGCTTCATACAATGCTAACCTGTTCATCCCTTGTCTGTTGTCCACAAAGATATTTCTGAGAAATAAAAAAAACAGCAATGTCATACATAATGATGCAAAACCACCATGAATTAAATCATATATTAACACATGAAAAGATCACCTTTACCAGGAAACGAGTTCACATCCAAGCAGTATGGAGGTGTGCCGGCAATAGGGCTCTTCCATTGGCTCTAATAGCCTTTGAATACAATGGACAAATATGAAAACTTATTGGATGAAATGTAAAACATATGAATTTTCGTTGGTCAGATTTTTAAGTAACTTCTACATAAGTAAAATTGGTGTCCCATGTCTCTTAATGATCTGAAGAAGATATTTTGAAAGTGCTTATTGTTTGTAAAAGAAAGGGGACTTTTTATTGTTACTTTTTAACTTTGGAGAATTAAACTCTGCTTTTAATGGGAAACAAGACATTTTTGTGGACAGCGCTGCTTTGTTTCAGCCTTCATACCTAAATATACAACGCTTTGTTGTACCAGCCTTGTTTGTTTGTCTGCCATTGTTTTTCGTTGTTTCTTTCTGTGGCAGTTCAACTTCAGCACTGGAAAGGTATTCTCACTTTCCTTATTTTTGTAGTTGCATGGGTTGTCAGATGCATTTTTAATTAATGTAAGTTTTAAGGGAAGAAAAGTTTACTGTTTTTCAGGCTAAGTCTATTTTCTATGTGGGACTATTTTGTTTTGTCTAGAAAATGTCGGTGTTTTTTTTTTTTTTGTAAAATTTGGAATAAGGGGGTTTTAAGTTAAATTCAAAACTCTGGGATAATCATAAAATCCGAGAAGAAAATAATATGTACACTGACAGGTTTGAACAGTGTTTATGGTAATTAGTGAGAGACAGCCGAGTAATGGGATATTGTTATGGCTGGTATGGCTGGCAGGGGCATGTATCATCACCCTGCAAAGGGACCCATTTGTCCATGATCTGGCCTGTTGACTCTGGATGTGTATCCTGTAATAGTACAGCATTATCAGCCATTCAAGTAAGTCAGACTTTTACAGATTAATATCAAAGGCAATAGCTATTCACGATGACAGAGAAGACATAGGAAGGTCAAAAATAAGATGTGGGTGTCTTGCAAGCATGTAGCCTCCATACACACACACACACACACACACACACACACACACACACACACATGCATACCCACACACACACACACACACACACACACACATACACACACACACACACACACACACACACACACACACACACACACACACACACACACATAAAAAATTAATATGTTGTGTGCAGTAATATTTATAATTTTTGGATGGCACATTTTTTGTTGAACAAAAGCTGCTGCACCATTTATATTGTCTTTAATTGTTTTGTTTTATTCATTGCACTAAAGAATTAATTCATTCATTAATTGGTCTGGATTGTGTAATACAATTGAAACATGTTGCATTGCAGTTGTTTAAATGTTGCATTTTAATATATTTTTGCAGCAGTAGTATAGCTAGGGTAGAGAGAGAGGGGCAACTGCCCCGGGTGCAAAGTGTTAGGGGTGCAATCACCATCCGATTCAGATCTGTCTCTAATGTAATACCTGCTTTTTAAAGCTGTTATTGCATTTTTGGTCAACCCTGACTGCTATAGGGCTTTATGTATGGTCTAAACTGCAGCAATGGTACCAGCACAGGACACTGGCTGAGTCAGCTAAGGTTCTGTTTTGCAGTACTGTCTTTAAAGCCTCTACAACTGCAAAAGGGCTGACATTTGTCAGGTCACATAGTCTGCATTGTTAGTAATGATCAGAACTGTCTGGTCTTTAGCATCCATTATATAGTCATTGTTACATATTACTCTAATGCAGTGTCCTCTGCAAAATCAGATTGTAAAGGATTTCTGCATTAAATTAAAAACTGTTATTCTGACAGTTAGTGCAGAGGATTAAAGCTCTGTCTTGTCAATGATCTGCTTCCTGTGGCAAGAATGCAGTTTTTTAAAAAAATCACCTTTGTTTACCTACTGTGTAGACTTGGGGAAGAAGTGACTGTCTGGTTAAGTGACTTCCTCCTTCATTTCCCTATTGTGTAGCCTTGAGGAAGTCACTTAACCAGACAGTGTTTGGAGCAATTGGGAATTTGAATGCATGAATATATTTTAAGTTATCTTTTTTTTGCAGGCACACAAATGTGTGAAATGCACTCTGTAAGGCTACAACAGTTTGTACGATACTTACGTTCAAATAGATAAGGTTATGAGCTGTTAATCAGCTGCTTCTGTAGTGCATGGCTTGAGCCCTCCAGCCTTTGTTTATTTACTGTGTGACTCTAAGTCACTTCACCAGACAATGCTCCTGAGCTGTCCCTGAAAAGGTTCTCTTACATCCAGTGGACTGTCCCAAGCTGTTAGCAAATGCATTACACTTTTGTCCTTTGAATTCCTGCACCCTTCAAATAGCCAATAATTAGTGCATCCCCATGTTATCTGACTATGAATTCCATCACATATCTTTAGTCTAATGGGTTGTTAGATCTATTTTCAGTAAATGCAATTTTCATGAGAAGAAAATTTTACTGTTGCTCATACTAAGTCTGTTTACAATGTGAAACTGTTTTGTTAAGCAAGTGACTGACAGTGCTTTTGCTGTAAAATATGAAATAAAAGTTTTAACATAACTGCAAATCTGTGATTATTGCAAAAATAAAAAATAAAATGATATGCATGATAACAGGTTTGGACATTTTTCTTCTACTAATTAGGGAGGGATAACTAAATGGGATGAACTCAAGTACAGATAAAACAGATGAAATGGCTGCAAATTGGGAAATCAGAAGAGGTTGAGAACTGAGATAGAAGGGAAAATAGTGGGACTGGTTATCACTTCAAATATCTGGAGGAGTAGTTAAGGAGAAAGGAAGTTTTAGAAGGTCAGACCTAGAATTAGAGGAGCTGCAACTAATTGGAACAGCATATCAGGGCTATTGTATGACAGAATGCCAAAAACAGTGGTGTAACCAGTATGACTGCATGATACATAAACGTGGGCAGTAAAGACAGAGCAGCTGAGGAAGCTAGAGTTGATGGAAATTAAGTGCCTGAGAAGGGTGGTAGGATGCACACTGTGGGGACAAACGAAGAAATGATAACATCAGAGCAGAAGCCAAAGTAGCCCCAGTTGCAGAGAAGGTCAAGAGAACAGATTATGGTGGTTTGAGCACATGTAGAAAAGTAGAAGACAATCTGGTAAAGAATATGTGGGATAGACAGGAAGAAGGCAAGAGGAAATGGGGTCATATAGCAAAGAGATGGATTGTGTAAGAGAAGACCTAACAGTAAGGCACAACTGTTGAAGACAGTAGGACAGTGGTACTGAATCGAAAGAGATGTTGACAGGACACCCTTACCCCATGTAGAAAATTGGGGGAGGGGGTTGATGATAATGATGAATAATGGGGACAGATAATCAAGTAATGGGATATTGGTATGGATCCAGGGGGAAGATTCAGTCCGTTATGCTGCTTAGGCCCCTATTTGATCATAAGCCAGCTCTAAGTCTGTTGGAAAAAGGAGTTAGAAATCTATAGAAAGTAATTTAGTTATGTGATGTTGCATAGTTTAGTGAAACTCACCAAAAACAGAAATAATTAACAAAAATGCTACACCCCCATAATCCATTGCAGATCTTCTTTTGTTCAGCCGTGGGTATAAATATGTTTAGTAAATAAGCCAGTCATAGCTCTGATAAATGTTTTTTCAATTATCTATTGCAGTGATTGCAGTGATTGATTTTTTTAGATGAATTAGATTTCTTCTGTGTGCCACATTCATTGCATATAAGTAATATAAAACCATGGCCCACAAATGTAAAATACAGAATGGAGAAAGTGCATTAAAAGTTAGGTCTAGTACCTAATAGCCAAAGTCTGTTATCAGAATCCAAAGAACCAAGCTGATCGCACTGTATATTTTGCATATGTATGTTAAGAAGGCTAAGCAGCTGCTGCAAAATTGGTAACACATGAGCTGACATCAGTAAACAGGAGTTGGACCACTGGTAGACTGTTTGATCAAGGCAGAAGATAGTGGAAAAGATGTATAGGCGATTGTTTGATCAAGACAGAAGATAGGGGAAATATTTGCATGACTCCTGAAACTGACATTTTTCATATACTGTATATGACTGCAGCTGAACAATTGGTTTGTGATGAATGTTTGGGTTAGGGGATCAGAAGATTATAACAGGTTAGTAGGCTAATGGCCCTAGAGCCTTTTTAAGCCTAGCCACTTATTCACAAATTTTCCCAATTATCAGTGTCCATTGGTGGCTTTGCCACATGTCTGTGACTTAGGGCAACTATAAACTGCCACTGTCCATAAGAGCCACAGGTGACAAGCCAGGGGTGAATTTGTGATTTCCCATCCATTGGTCCAAACTGTGTTTGAATAGGTTTAGGGAAGAGTTCTGCTTCACATGAATGGGCAGTCTATTCCAGAGAAGGGGTAATCTCTGAGACACATATCTGTCCCTCCAACATGTTTTGTTTTTGGCACAGACATAATATGTATGGAACACCAAGCTTCTTTTTTTATTCAAATTCTATAGTAAATATCATTATAGAAATGAGAACATCAGAATCTGAAAAATATTTTTCCAATGGGTAATGGTGAGTGATATATGCAACATAAATTTATTATCATTATTAGAACTTGGTATGGATGTGCCTGGGGCTTGGCCTTGCATAAGACTCTAATTATGGAAGAATGTCCATTCATTGGAAAGTATTGTTGATTGCCTACTCTTCACACTACATTTGTGTGCACAACGAGTAGCAATGAGTGTGCTGTTTGTTATTCAGGAAACAGTTCTGCGTGTCATCTCAGGCTGCAAAAAAAGGGTAAGTGGCCGAATATTCTAATAAAGGTATAAGTAGGTGAATTACATACTAATGAAGCAAATAAACATGATGGAGTAAGTACGAAACATGTAACTACATGCTACACTCCCTTTTGGCCTCAGTTCTAATATTCTGGAATACAGTCAAGAAGACATTTAGAACAAAATGTTAGTGGTTGCTGCTGCAGCCATTAATCTGTGTGTGCAACAGACTGTAATATAAGGTCTGTTGCTGCCAGACCTGAGCCTAGAAGGTGAAGAGTGTTTAGGCCACATTTAACTTATCATGGACGTCATAATATAGAAATAATAGAGCACTACAGGGTAGATAAGGATACCTTAGAGCAAACAGTCAACATTTGCAGTTCTTACTTGAGGTCTGGGGGAAATCATGGAGAACCCATTCCAGTGGAAATCAAGATATGTATAGCATTTCAATACTAGATACAGGCACATTTCAAAGACCCATAGGGAACATATTGGGGGTGTCACAGAACTTAGCCTCAGTAGTATAATATCAGTTTCTCAATGCAATGCAATACTGTAACATGTAAAGAAGCATTTCAGGTGTTCGTATACCCCAAAGGAGAGAGCTACCATCACACTCACATGTGTCTTCTTGACACACTTGATTTGGTCCAATTGGCTATACAACATGATTGTGCTGTGATCACCCCTCTCTCTGGAGGTGACAGTCCAAATTCAGCTAATATTCTGCATATATTATCAGTTTCTACATTTGAAGAAATGGACAGCTATGATTCTTTCTTACCTCCCTCCTGTACATTCCTGTATTGCTTTCCATTTGTTCATCCTCCTGCTTGCTCCCCATTTCACCACTGTTCTATCTTCCTTATTTCTTTTTTTAATGCATTATGATGTGATGGTGCACATCGCTTACCAATGTGCAGCAACAGTAATATGAAAGAACTTAAAGGTGTTAGATTCAGTTGTATTCAAACCTATTACCATCTGGCCTCAAAAAGGAATGTATCACTACATTAACCCCTGCTGCCACAGAGTCAGTTAAGTTGCAGATGTATTCCACAGACTCGATACTTACTGTCATACTTTAGCAGTGCTGCCACTGGAATAGTTACATAACATTTCCTTATGTACTAGTCATTATTAAGGACTCCTTTTTGCCCATCGTGCAAAGCCATGCAAACTAGATAAGCAGAGACAAACCATCTATACATTCCTCCATTGCCCATGATTGCACTAAGTGCTGCATCATGCAAACAATGGTCAAAAAATAATAAAATAATAATAAATAACTGACAGAGAAAATACAATTTCCACACAAATGAAGAGGAGGTTGGATGTTAATGAAACAGAACCCATGAATTGTGCACTGCTTACCTGCATTTCCAACCTTGACAGATGTATATGTAACACTTTGTAAGTCTAACCTGACACACCCATCTGATATAAGCATTCACAGTTGCCATCCATACACTGAGGGAGTGCCTGCACTATGTTTACATCAGATACATGGAGCCAAGGATTTGGGAATCAGCAATTCAAATGAGTTCAGACCTCATTTGTATATTCACCATGCTGACAGCCTTGAAGCTACACCAGAAGACAACCATGTAGCTAGGAAAACTGAAGGGGAGCCAAATTGTTTATGTGTTGAACACAAAAGAGAGGATAATACTTTGGGATATATCTACACAGAGAAGTATTGATTTTTAGATGATATTCCTGCATTTACCTATTGCATATGTTGACATATAACTATGAATAGTCTGTTTAATGTTTGTTTATATTTATTCTGATTAGCACACACTTTTACACTTTTATCTGTCTGCATTACTTACAAGTGTACTGTTCATTTTGGCATGGAGGAGGAAAGCTGTATTTGTGTTATTGCACAAAGTAGGATTTATGTTGCTATTGTTACTCTCTTTTTGTTGCATCCAGCCTACTGTCACATGTTAAGGTCAACTCTGTACAAATCGCGCACATTTTGCTTTTTATTCTGTCTGTGTAGACTCATTTCCATGGTTGCATTCCGAAAGTTTTGGAATTCACGGGGAACACCAGCACAGAATCTACATGGTTGCTTTATAGCTTGTTGAATAGCTCCAGCATGTTGCCTTGGTTGATTAGTATGCAATTCAGCTGCTTATGCAGTAATTAGCATTCCACAATGTTTACCTTGTTTGTGCAGGGGTCTGCACCACTACATGGCATTTGCTGAATTTAAAAGTTTTCATGCCCATGTGAGCATTGCAATGGGACAAGCACACAGTGGAAAAGCACAGTGTAGGCTTTATTGAATTTCACTGTATGTCTTTCATTTGAATGCTTCACTGTCGATGTTCTGTAAAATAATAAAAGACCTTTCAGTATTGTGTCTAGATATAGATATGAATAAGTATTTAGTGCTTAGCAGTGCAGATGTGTGCTGCATGATAACTGTGAGAGGTCTTTAACTTATATAACAGCAATATTGTCAATAAGTAATGCAGAAGAGTCTGTGCTTCTCACATTCAGCTTCAGGTTTTTTGATGAATGAATGTGCTTTCAGAAGATGATAATGTCCCTTTGCTATTGTCACTTTATTTTATGAGAAAACTCCGAAGCTCATAGTCCTACCTTGTTTTTTTCTTTCAAGTGGAACATTCATGAAAAATATCCTACCCAACTCAGAAACTGAATTAGATCAGTGAAATTGTTGAGTGATTGCTTTGAGCATAGTCTAAGAAGTCTGTAACTTAATGGTACCGGCTGACAGCTTTAAAAAGCCCAAGGGATTGCCGTTTTTTACTTGTGTGGAGTGACTGTGCTTGAGTTAGGCACTATATGAATTAACACCATGATTTCACTGACTACCACCGCAGAAGCTATACTTAGCATCTAAAAAGTTTATGCAGTTGCTGTCTACGTTTATCTCGGTAAAAATACTCTAATGGGTTTATAGATGTATCCTACCACTGGAGCCTTTATAAACCTAGCCAAGCATTCCAATTGTATCCCAAAAGCCTATGTGCCTTAGAGGTTATTTTAAGGGGTATATGTAAGCTAGGCCAAGAGTTACAGACTACCTCTGTCCATTAGAGACATAAGTGTTAGACCTAGGGTCTAGTTCTGATTTCTCATCCGCTGGTCCAGGTTTTTCTTGAATAAGTTTAGGGAAGTAGACTTAATTTACCCATTTAATTGTTTGTTTAGATTGATGAGAGTTTTTTTATCAAGCACTTCCTAATCTTGGCTATCACTCTTTTCTTATGTTGTACAAACTACTTATGTTTGGATTCCATCAGGGAGGTTTGTTTTTTGAGTTAGTTCTGGACTTATTTCTGGTAGGCACAGCTGCATCTATGCATTTATTGACATGATTGTTACGGGTTTATGTAACAATCCTGCAGAGGCGTCTGTGATCTCAGGGTTTGGGGGAGCTTGAAATTTTGACAAATTATCACTTAGTAGCAGGAAGTTTGTTTAAAATGGTTCCTAAATGTTGCAGGGTTCGCTGGGGTCACAAAACTGATTTTTATTATGAATCAGATGACACTACATTAGAGGTGCCCAGCATTCTTCCATGTTTGTGAGTGCCAGGTCAAATACACTTGCACCCCTAGTGGGTGTATAGAATATCTGGTCCACTGTGTTTGTGTTTACAAAGCTAGGACTCTCTGGGCTGTAAATGTGGGGTTATGTAAGTATCCCCGTTTATAATGAGGTAGTTGAAGTTGCCCATGAGTATGGTATTGGGTTGAATGATGAGGGCATCCAGTAAGTCCAAGTATGGTTTATGGGATACTTGGGTCATAGAGGTTGACCTATAACTTGCAAAGATATTATATGGAGATTTGCCAGTCTGAATCTGGACATTGAGAAGCTCAAGCGTGTCATCCTGCTTAACTAGTCTTGAGGTGAAGTTGTTGTTCATGTAACCTGAGACACTTCCACCTTTGGTCCCTGACCTGGTAGTAGCTAGCCTGAATGTGTGGAAGGTATTGTAGTCCTGCACTACTGGGGTGCTCTCTCATAGCCTTAAACCATGTTTCAGCAACTGCACAAATGTCCACTTTCTCCAGGTTGAGGAGAGCCTGGTGGGATTGGAGTTTTTTGTTTAGTCTCCTGGCATTGAGGAGTAACACCATTAGATCCCCTTGGGTTAGTTTTATTACATCTGAAAGTTTGTCAGCTTGGCATTGCCTAAAAAAGGCACTATGAAGGAGGACAATGTTTTAGCCAACATTCAAAAGCCTAGAGGAGACAGGTGCAAACTAGTTTTGGCAAAGCAAAAGGGTCTGTTGGACGTATCCTCCCATGCTGACAAATATAGTACACCAGGAACTAGGCCATTTATTGAAGCCAATCATCTTTTGTTCATCCTTGGTGAAGGTAGATTGCTGTTCAGTACTAGGCCATATACAGTACAGTACCAGCCTGGGATACATAATATGAGAGCTCCATAATGTCTCTTTTCATATAGTTCAGGGAGATACATCTCAGGTCATTTACACCCACATGGACTATGACTGTCATATTGGTACTTGTGGTCTAACGACTTGAGTGTGTGGGTGATTTGGCAGATCCTGGCCCACGATAGACAGCTGACCATGATTTTTTCCTTTTTCAGCCTGGTGAGTGGTACACCTGTATGTAATCCTCTTATTCTCTTCATTATATCTATTGTATTTCTGCCACATAGTAAGAACAATATATCTGGGTTTCTTTTGATGAAGAGAACATTTAGGCATAATATCTTGTTAACATGGGGAGCTAGATTACATAGCTAGGCCTTTTGAGTGAATAGCAATGTTAATTTATATGGGCTCTTTGCTGTGGATTGTTTAACCATGAGTGTTAGCTACGTAAATCTCTGCTGCAAGAGTCTTGTAGGGGATAACTTATCTTGGTTGTTAATTACATGGGGTTTATGCCCCATCATTTACCTGTTTACCCGTACACGTCCCTTGCCTGTCATATAGATTACAATGTTGTAGTTGCTTCTAACAAGAGACATTTTACTGACTGAATTCTCTGTATTATAATTCCTATTAAACTGAGGTAGCACAGTGATACAGTAGTGAGCATTGTTGTCTCACAGCACTTGGTTTTCCTGTTTAGTACTTAACTGGGATACCTTATGTTCATGCATTCTCCAGACATTCACATAGGATTTTATTGGGTGTCCTACTTTCCTATAAAACCAAAAGAATGCTGTAGTGCAGGGAGCATGGATCAGATATGCAAGATGATGTCAATAATCCACAACCACAGCCTAGTGAAGGCTAACTAGGTTTGGTTTTATTAGTCTTCATTTTGAATGCTTGGCTCCATTTTTATGATTGTCCTACTTTCCTCTCACATACCATAGATGATTGTAAATGAACTGGTACTCCTTGAAACTCAATGTCTGCGTGTGTGTGTGTGTGTGTGTGTGTGTGTGTGTGTGTGTGTGTGTGTGTGTATGTATCCTATGATGGAAGGGTTGGTGCCTGTGTTCAGTGTTGCTGTGTACCCACTAACTGCTGGGAGAGGCTGCTGCTTCCTGGAATCCTACACAGGATTAACCTGGTAATCAGAGTATGAATAATTGAGGTTCCGGGTGCTCTAAACAAGGGTAATTTAATTGCACACTTGAGTGTTACTGCCTAATAATAAGGTCTGTTCAACTTTTATTTTATTTATCCATTGTTGACTGTGTTATGATTAGAGGAAATTTGGGTAAGGCTTCAGGGAACTTCTAGTTTTTGTACAACAGGTATCATGTGATCTCCTACATTCACCTGAGTTACTACCAGCTCACAGGGTCTTGGGTTAACATCTCATCAGAAGGATAACACACTCAGTAGTGCAGTATCCCCTTTATGCTACACTGTCAGACATTCATCTACCTGGTGTGGGAAGTGAACTTGTAGCCTTCTGCATCAAAGGCAAATATGCTAACTCTTGGGCCACTGGCACTGCTCTCAATGAAGTAACTTACCTTAAAATGTTATTTAATCCATAACATAACCTTACCTAATAATTTACTTCCTAATAAAAAGAAGGTATGGGGGGCTTGTTTGCTATTCTGTCCTGGTATTGTCATAGAAACTTTACCTATTATTTACTGCACACATAAATAGTTGTTTGAAGCTTCCTTTATATATGTGTGTTGCCTATTAGCAGTATCAAAATAATGAAATTAGTACTCAAAGTCAATAGAAAAGATTTATTTCCGCTTTTGCTACTGTGATACATTAGTCACATTTTCTGGGCTTGGCTGCTACCATTCATCTGCCTGTTTTGAAATAATTTGTCCATGGGACAGTGACAGAGAGGGATAGGACAGAGATAAGAGAGGTCCCACTCCCAAGCATCAATGACCGTTCTTTAGTATTACTGCTGTGGTCATTTAAGAACACTAAGCTGTCATTTGCCTTTATGTTCTTTAGGACAATTTTGATGGATGGGGAATATAGACCAATTCATCTAATCCATTACTCCTTCTGTATATTGATATTACTTTACCCATATCTTCTGTTTATGACCTCTTAAAACATTGTACAGAACAAAACATTTTGGTCAGTACTAGTATGATTAGAGCTGGGCACTATAATTGATAACTAAGTCACTCCAGCAACTCCTCTGCCTTCAGAAAATATATGCTCTGAAATGAAGTCCTCCAGCTTAATATCCTCATATGAAACCTATCTCTCTTCATGCAAGAATGCAGTCAGGATGCACAAGGCCAGTGGCTTCGTGTGAAAGCATGCAGACATTGTGGCTAACCAGTGGCGATTCTGGAATGAGGAAGACAAACTTGATGAAACAGGGAAGTGCCTAGTTGATCTCTAATTGGTCAACATTTATGGAAATATTGTTGTCTTTGTTGAAATCCCTAGAATATCTAAAAACAATTTGCTGTCCATGCTATAAATATCACACAGCCAAGTAAGCATGGATAACTCCCCCACTCAATTACTCAAACAGCCTATTTCATTCTCATACGCTTACTGCAAACCACCTTCTCACTATCCAAAAAGTTGGAATCTCAGTAGGAGACTACCTTAAAACAAGATTCCTAAAGCTATATGCACATTGAAATAATCAGGCTCTTATCACACATAGCAAATCTTTATGTCTTATTCAGTTTCTTGTTTCTCTAGGGCTGAATCATGCCTCCCCTTCTTACATCAAATATATTTCACCTGTCTCCACACAAAAATAAGAAACAAGGCCTGGAATCCTAACTTTAGAATTACATCACTGAGTACGACATTTTTTCCATATCATCAACATTGCTTTAGACAAAACTATAACAACCTGTCTGGCCAGCAGGTAATACAGTCTCACCACAGGGGAAGATTGGTTTGGACTTAGTTAACTTTGGTGATCTCACAAAGAGATTTACCTAGGTGAACCCTGAGTTTCTGTTTTAGACACCATCTGGAAATGAACTAGTTCATGGGTGTTATGTCTGTGCCTGTAGTTAATAATCTTAGATATATCCTGAGAAAAAAAACACAGTAGTGCATTCATTAGCATCTTCTATTTTCTCTAGACTTTTGCAAGAATTATCAGTTGGCCCACTGCTTTCTTTGTATTTATTAACAGGCAGGGTTTTGACCTTTCATGTAAAAAAAAAAAAACTATCATGTAAACAGATGATCTGGCACTTCTCAGCATAGATCCCATCCATTCTGGAAACACAATTAAGCCACATGTGGAGTTTGAATCTGTCCATAACTGGCTTAGATTATGCAATTTAATGTAATCTATGTAAATTCAGAGCCATTCTTCAGCACTGCAGTTCAACAGGGTACCTCTCTACTCTAGGTCACCTTAACATGGAGTCTGTAGACTATTTTGTTAAGTGTTCAGATGTGACTGCTCTGCAAATGGTCAGTACAATCTGATACCTGGGATATGGCCTAATCCATCCTCAGATGTTAACCATCACTTTCAGCTTCTGCATGTAAAAATCAGCCCTCATATTAATTTGGCTTATAAAAGTCTACAGATTCCTGTGCCTTAAAGCCACAGCTGCTGTGTGTAAGGATACATCTGTAAGCTATTCTTCTTTTTAGTAACTCAGCATCATCTGAAAATGGAAATGGTCTCAATCACTATTAGACAAGAACTTCAGATCTGGTCTGCTTATCAACTTAATGCGTAACACTGCTGACCATTGGAAGAAGTAGGTTGGCTCCTTACCATTCAGTAGGTAGACACTGAAGTCACGGTTCTAATGATCAGACTCTTGCAAATTAATCACTGCCTTCCTTCATAGATAGTATGAATACAAAAGGAAAACCTTATTAGTTGTGGTCTACTGTAGAAACAGATGTTCATTATAGAAAACGTCAGTTCTTTTAATGTTAGCACTCTGCTATTATATGCAATTGTTGACATCAATTTACTGCCTTGTGAAGGTTCATAGAATTCATGTCAGCTCACTAAAGGAATTTTCAGTTGGAGCAATTGCATGGAAATAGATTGTTGAAAGCCATTTTCAGTAAACCTCAAAATATGTTTTTTCTTCTCTTTCACTTCCACATACAGAAGGACGCTCTCATAGCTCTGAACTTGATTCACACCAACTCAAGTGTCTCAAAAAAGCAGGAGAGTATACAAACTCCCCTAGCTCTGGAAGTGGCTTTCAGTTAACTTACTTTATTACTATCATACTAAAGACTGGCTGCTGTTTTTACACCATCAGTAACTCTCATGCAATTCTTTAAAAGGTTCTCCTCTTGCACTGCACTTTTAGGGTCATAGTTTCATAGTGCTTCCTAGGATAATGGGCAAGGAGACCACTGAGAAGCTCTGCCTCATTACTGCATACTGATGGAAGCTTAAAGGACAACAATGGTATCCTATTATTAAATGCTCAACTCCTCTGTCTTTTTTTCTGCCTATTTATTCTTCCTGCTAGGAATAAACAAAAATACAGCATTTAAAATATTTTAAATTGACTGTTTCTCTTCACTAGAACAGTACCTTACTGTACTGTGGTGGTTTCACTTTCAAAAACTTTTTTCCCAGCCTTGCTGCAGTCTCCAATTCACTGATGTCATCAAGGCCACTGAATATAGATAGTGCTCTGACCATTTTCCTCCCCAAACTGACATCACCACTACCAACCTAAAAACCCACCCATGCTGTAATGTCACAGTTCCCTGGTCCTTCCCCTACCCATACAGAAAGTAAAGGCTAGAATAAGGAAACAGTACATGAATCAAGTCTCCTGCTTTGAGCTGTCAATCACAGTAGGTAACAGCTCAAATTACCCATACCAATTTGACAGCTATTTGACAGCTAGGGAAGTTAGATGTGAAGGGGGATTGGAGATGAATCAAACTAGTACAATTTAGGCTTTGCAAAAGACTGAAGTTTACCCATTCTAAAAAGAGGCAGCAGTAAAAAGCACTTTGAAAGTCTGTTTTGTGACATTTGCACTGTTTGTGTTTTAAGTAGTCACTGAACGGCATGAAATGTTACTTAAAACTAACTTACTGAAAGACAGCAGTGTATGCACATAAAATCAATGCAGTGACAGGAGCTTTAAGAAGAAAAAAGCTTGCATGCTGTAATTTTTTACAGACAAGCACTGCATTGTGGGATACCTAGAGGCAAACTAAACAATCAGAATTACTTTAAGATGCCAGACCCCATGTGGTAAGACTGAGAAATTACATATAAAAAATATTTAAAAAACTGTAAATAGTCCCAGAGTGGTTTTAAAATGTAGGAAACACCAAATCATGATTAAATAAACAAAACATGTTTTTTGAGTTTGTGGGTGTGGTTCTCCTTTAACAGTGCCTCTCATTAAAGCATATTTTCCACAGCATATCCCAGATAAAATTTTGTGTTACATTCTATCAGATAATGACTAGAATTCTTACCCCAAAACTCATGGATTATACTTCAAGTTATATTTCTCTTCACTAGCTTTTGTGTTGTGCAAAAGAAATACCTCACAATTTGCACTACCTAAATACTTATTGATTATTTATTTATTTATTTATTGACATTTTGGGCGGCTGCCGTGGTGCAGCAGTTAGCGTTGCCACCTCGCAGCAAGAGGTTCTCCAGTTTGATCCTCGGCTGGTGTGCCTTCTGTGCAAAGTCTGCATGTCCTCCCTGTGGTCGCGTGGGTTTGCTCCGGTTTCCTTCCAAAGACATGCTGTAGGTGGATTGGACACTCTGGCCCTAGGTGTGAGTGTGTGCCTTCTGTGGAGGGTTGGGTGCCAGGCTGGCAACTCTGCACTTTAAAACTATACTGCCAATCATGAGCAGACAGGTGATCCACTGTGGCGACCCATAAAATGGGAAAAGCCAGAAGATTTATTTATTGACATTTGATGACCAGGAAGGTCTGACTGGGTTAGAAACCCATATTCAATGGAGGCCCAGGGAAAAAAGCTCCAACAGTAACTTAAGAGCAATAGCAGTTAATTTATCATCAAATTAAAGAGATCATTACATAGTTTTAGAGGCATATTAGGTAGTAGAGAATGTGCATAATAATTTTACATTTAGATAATTTTTACATACTTAATTTTAGGTTTAGATAATTTTTACAAAGTATGTAATAGTCATTAGATTAAAACACAGAATATTATGTGGCTTTGGAGAGGGAATGTAATAAAACACACATGAAGAATCTGGAGGATAAAAGGAGAATTTAAAAATGAGGGGTAAGTTACTAGGAGATTATGTGAGGTATTAGATTAAGTAGTTCCAAGAAGAGAAAGGGCTAACAGCTGAAGGTGGATGTTATACTATAAACTGAAGGACTGAGGGGTGAGCAAAGAAGAATATGGTTGGTAGGATGTTAGAGGGCAGGTGGAAGAGGAGAGAGGGGAAGGTAACATAGTAGGGTGGGAAATTAGATGAAAGTTGTTGGGAAAAAGCAGGTTCAGGAATTGTAGAGGTAGTTTTTTAGTGTGAGTTTTCTATACTGGTGATATTATTTGGTAGGTTGTTCCATAGTTTAGCTATGGCATAAGAATAGAGACACCCACCTGCCCTTTTGTTGGGCTTGTGTAGGTCTATAAGTTGTCTATTGGTTGAATGGAAGTTTCTGTTGGGAATGTAGGTGTGCAGAATGGAGTTTAGTGCTAGCACCTATCATGTTTATGTATTAGTTTTTTGCAATTGATAGTTGTAGGTAGTCAAGATAGTGGGGAATTCTAGCCAGTTAAGCTCTTTGAGGGCATTGCAGTGGTGGGTGTGGTATGATAAGCTGGTGGCAAACCTAACAGTTTTATAGTAACAAGACTGGAGTTTCCTTTTAAGAGAGGCATGTAGATTAGTAAAAATGGGAACACTTTTGAGTGGATAGGGGATCAGGTAAGTATTTGTAAGTGCTTTTTAGTGTTTGGGTCCATAAAGTTTTTATATCTATAGAGTGCTCCTAGATTGATTTTTTTAATGTCATTAAGTATGTGTTGGTCAAATATGAGTTTGTTGTCTATGGTGATTTTCAATAGTTTTGTACTTGCTACAATTTCAATCTCAGTTTTGCTATGGGAGCCAATTTTGAATTCAGATGTGTTAGTTTTAGGAGAGAAGAGTAAAAGTTTGGTTTTATTAGGGTTAAGCAATAATTGTGCATTGTTTAACCATGATTCAATAGCAGGTCGGGATGTTGTTACAGGAGGAGATGATAGTGGAATCATCGATGTATTGGATTAGTTTGCTGTTATGGCAGGCAGTGTATAGGTTATTAATGAATTTATTAAAGAGGAGGGGTCCTTGAATGGACCCCTGTAGGACTCCAGTTTTGTTGGTCTGGAATTGAGATAGGCAACCTTGCCATTTTACACATTGTTGTCTATTGGATAAATAGCTGCTAAACCATTGTATTGAGGTTAGTAAACAGCATATTGCAGATAGTTGCTGAAGTAATTTGTTATGTGAGACTGTGCTAAAGGCCTTTGATAGGTCTAGTAGTACTACAGAGGTGTGAAGGTTGGAGTCCCTAGCTTTGTATACTATGTCAGTGAATGAGATAAGAGCTGCTGTTGTGCTGTGAGATGGCCTGAACCCATGTTGGGTGGATGTAAGGAGATTGTTATAGGTAAGATGTTTTAGCAATTGAATATGCATACACCTTTCAAGTAGTTTAGATAGGGGACAAAGGATATAGATGGCTGTATAGTTTGTAAGCTCATTAGATTTACTACCTTTGTGTAAAGGGGTTATGATTTATTTTTTCCAAAGGGTAGGGACATGAGATTCCATAATGGAGTGATAATAAGAATGCTCACTGGGTAAGTGATAGCATCAGCAGCAAGTTTTAAGTACTCTGGTGGAAGATTATTAGAGGATGATGAGCATGGTTTTAGTTTGAGTAAAAGTTTATAAATTAATGCAGTGGGAACTGGTTGTAAAGAGAAAGGAGATACTGTTGGATATTGGTTATGGGTAAGCAAAGTATTCTCGTCCTTATTGGTTGTTTGGGGGGGATTCATGAGGTTGTCTGAGTTTGTACTAGAGTTAAAGCCTAAGACTAATGCAGCTATGCTATCAATGAAGTGGGTATTAAATATATTAGCTATTTAGTTGGTGTCTTGTCTGTGTTTGGGGAAGAATTTTGTGTGGCCCCGGGGGTGAGAAGTGATGTAATGGTTTTCCAGAATGTTTTTGGGTTGTTTTTATAGTTGGTTAATTGTTGTAAAATGTATTATTTTTATCTGCAGTCACTGATTTTTCAGCTTTATTACGCAGTTGCCTGTAGTTTTGCCAGTTGGTGTCATTTTTTTTTGTTTTATAGCCAAGCTTTCCAAGCTCTATCTCCAGTTTGTAGTATTTGTTTGGTTGATTTGGTTAGCCAAGGTGCATGATTAGCCTTTGTTCTTTTTGTTCTAAGAAGGGCAAAATTGTTGAGTGTCTGGGAATATTGCATTGAAATAGCTGACAGCATCATCTAGTAGTATAGTTTTTAATGGAGACCAGTAAAATGATTTTAATATGTTATTGAAGAGGTTTTTGACTAAAATTTGTTAGGTTTCTGGATGATTTGTATGTATGAGTTTTGGGCTTTTGGGAGGAGGTTCTATAAGTATATGCTGGTAGATGGTCACTTAATGTAATGGGAAGTATATTGGAGTTTGAGTATTTCAGATGGTCAGAGACAAGGATCCAATCTAGGGCCAAGATTAGGTTGCTGTTGTTTTGCATTGTCATAGAAGAGGTGATTAGTTGTGTAAAACCATGAAGTTGGATACTATTTGCTGGTGAGTCAGAGGATAGATTTAGCCAACTGATATTGACATCTCCCATGATTATTGTTTCATTAGAGATGTTTTTGGACACCCATGAGAGAATGTCTTCCAGAATATGGGATATATTGGCCTGGGGGATTATATACTGTTATAATACAGAGTTGTTTATTATTATTTATTTTCAGTAATGCTATGAGAATTTCAGCATTACCAACGGTGAGAGCAGATTTGGAGAGAGGCAGAACTGTGTAAGTGTTGGGATAAATTAATGCTACACCACCTGCTTTTTGTTGATTTTATAATTTCTTAGTAAATTATAGTCAGGTGGGGGGAATTATGTGTCTTTGATATGTAGTTTTAACCAAGTTTCAGTGAAAGCTACTACATCTGGGGAGTATTGTGATAGCCATGACTGGAATTCTGTTATTTTGTTACATATGCTGCATATATTTAGGGTGACTAGTATCATATTTTATTTTATTTTACATTTGTTGACCGGGCTAGTCCAACTGGATACATGTCCATTTTCAGTGGAGGCCCGGGGAGAAAAGCTCCAAGATCATGGTTACATAAACAAATACAAGGACAAAGTTGAAACAAGTAAATACACTGACGTTTAAAGGCAAAATAAAGCAAGCAAAGTTATATATATAATTTAAAAGAGATACAGACTTGAACAGAAGGACTAACAGGGCTATATTGTGGACCCTTAGGTTTTAGAGTTGGGTGGAGGCTTGGAGAGGCCTAGGTGAGGCAGGGACGTTAACTATTAGTCTGGATTAGAGCAAGGGCATAGCCATTGGGACTTCAGGAGAGCTCTGAGGTGTATTTTAAATTGGTGCAGAGAGGACATAAGTCTTAGGTTGTTTGGGAGGGCATTCCAGGATTTGCCAATGGAATTAGCATATAGTGCTTCACCACCGGAGTTGTTAGATTTAATGGTCAGTACTTGTAGACTTTTGGAGGACCTGAGGGACGTAAGGTTGGAGTAAGGGGTAAGTAGTTTGTTCAATGAGGGGGTTTTATCTGGATGGTTGATAATTTTAAAAGCCTCAGTGAGTTGGTTGAGTTTGAGAATATTAGGCAGTTCTAACCAATCTAGTGTCCTTAGGTTTAGGCAGTGATGTGTGCGATAGGGCATTCCCATTATGAATCTGGCTATGTGATTGTAGGTAGTAGAAAGTTTATTAAGCTCTCTCTTATGGAGGAAGGAGAATATCGGGGAGGCATAAAGGAGTGTGGAGAGGAGGTGGGTTCGGGCAATTGTTAGTTTGGTGTGCGGGGTTAAGAAGGTCTTTATTCTATACATGGACCCGAGTTTTTTGTTGACCGACTTAATGGTTAGATTTACATGCATATCAAATTTAAGTTTGTGGTCTATAGTCACCCCTAGCAGTTTGGTGTGGGAGACGGGGTAGATTATGGTACCATTGTTGGAGGACACGTGGAAGGTTGGATTGTTGGTGTTGGGGGGTTCTATTCCTTGGGCGGTAGCTGGAGTGGGGAAAAATAGAAGTAATTTGGTTTTGGTTGGGTTGAGTAGGAGTTTAAGTTCCGAGAACCATTTTTCGACTGTGGAAAAGCAGTTTTGGGTTGTGACTTGGAGTTTGGCAAGAGAGACGTCAGAGCAGATAAGGGTGGAGTCATCTGCATATTGAATGCAGGTGGCTTTGGGAATGATAGAGTGTAGACCATTTATAAATATGGAAAAAAGAAGGGGACCAAGGATAGATCCTTGGGGAACACCAATATTGGTGGGGAGTAGGTCTGATAGCTTATTTTGCCACTGAACCGCCTGTTTTCTGCAAGAGAGGTAGGCATTAAACCAACTTATGGTTGGTTTGCTAAGATGAAAGGTTTCCAGTGTGTGGAGCAATTGTTGGTGGTTGACCATATCGAAGGCTTTCGATAGGTCTAGAAAGAGTGCAGAGGAGATTAATTTGTTATTGCGGTTATGGTTGACTGAGTCAACAAAGGAGAGGAGAGCAGTGGTTGTGCTGTGATGGGGGCGGAAGCCATGTTGGGTGTTGGATAGGGGGTTATTTTGTGTGAGGTGGGTAATGAGTTGTTTGTGGACACAGCGTTCCATAATTTTGGCTAGAGGAGACAGTATGGCTATGGGTCTATAGTTAGAAGTGTCAGTGGAGGACCCTCCTTTATGGAGGGGGATGATATAAGAGATTTTCCAAATAGAAGGAATAGTAGCTTCTGAAATGGTTCGGTTGATCAAGATTGAGACAGGGTAGGCTATGGCGTCAGATGCTATTTGTAAGTATTTAGCTGGGAGTGAGTCAGCCGCTAGGGTGGTTGGTTTAAGTTTTTTCAAGAGGGTACGAATATAGGAGGTGGAGGTAGGTTGTAGGTTGAAGGCAGTTTGGGTTGGATCATTGGTTGAGGTTGCCACCGAGGGAGAAGTGGCAAGCTTACTGGCGAGGGACTGGATGGTCTCAGTAAAAAAAGAATTAAAAGTGTTAGCTATTTCAGTTGGATCTTTATCCATGAGATTTTCAAGGGTGGGGGTAGTAGATTTACCTGGATGTAGGAGGTGATTGAAACCAGCCCAGAATTTTTTAGGATTATACTGATGTTTATCTTGGAGGTGACAGAAATATTGTTTTTTATCAGACATAACGGCTGCTTTGGTTGAATTTCTAAGCTGCAGGAACTTGATGCGATCTAAGGGGGTTTTTGTGGTTCTCCATTTGTCCCAGGCCAGGTCTCTGAGTCTAATTTTAGATTTAGTATCTTGTGTTAGCCAAGGTGCTATACGTTCCTTAGTTCTAGTAAGTCGCTTAGGAGCATGAGAGTCAAGTATCTTGAGGAAGGTGTCATTAAAGTATGATACGCTCTCGTCTAAAGGTAGGATTTTTAGGATATGCCAGTTACAAGCCTTGAGATCAGCTAGAAATTGGTCTGGGACAAAATTCTTGCTGTTCCTAACTAGTCTAGTTATGGGAGGATTTGTAGTTGGACATTTGTGTTTTATAATAAAGGTGGCAAGGTGGTCACTAAGGTCATTGGGAAGGGTCCCTGCAGTATAGTTGTTAGGATTCTTATTAGTAAGAATCCAGTCAATGATGCTCTCCTTTTGTTGGGCATGTCCAATTCTAGTGGGAGAAAGAATATTTTGCGAGAAACAATGTAAGTTAATGGGGAGAGGGTTTGATTGAGCAGAGTATAGAGACCAGTCAATATTAACATCTCCTAGAATTATAGTTTCTTGTGGATAGTTGTTAGTGAGCCAACTAAGAGTTTGTTCAAGGTTTTCAACATTTTTGCCTGGTGGTAGGTAGATTACTAAGAGATTAATACTTTTTTGGTTGTTTAGGGATAGCTTCAGGGCAATCAGTTCCAGGTTGGGAACTTTTGGGGGTTGGAGTAAATTCATTGTGATGTTCAAGGAGTTCTTGAACATAACAGCTATTCCCCCATCCTTTCTGGTTATTCGATCAGCCCTGAGGATGTTGTACCCAGGTGGGATGATTTCCTCATCCTTAGTGCTAGGTTTGAGCCAAGTTTCTGAGAGACACATGATGTCAGGGGAGTGGGTTTCGAGCATGTCATGCAAGTTGTGGACTTTATTATTAATGCTTCTAAGATTAAGATGAAGCATCAGGAGGGAGTCCGCTGGGCTTCTGGCTACATTGAGGGGGTTAGGGCCTAGGTCATTATTGGGGCCTGGGTTGGGGTGGATATCACCGTCTTTTGTAATGGATTTTTTCAAATAATCAAGTAATTTTTGTAGTTTAATTAGTAGTAAAAGATGGTCCCTTGTTGAGGATACTTTTGGGCGATAGAGTGTATGGTGAATACTTTTAGGGATCAAGTGAGTAGTAGGGTAAAGAGAGGGAGGGATGAGATTAGTGGGATTATGGGAATGCAGGGAGGTCTGACCATTGGGGAGGTAGACTCCTGTTAGGGCTTGGGTTTCAAAGCTTGTTAAAAGATAAGGAAAAATAAGGAGTAAAAGTGCAAGGGGGAGGGTGGTAAATGAATTTCTATCCATGGTGAGGGGTGAGGTTGATACGTAGATAGAGCTAGGGGTGTTACTTTGGTCAATTGGTATGTAAAGAGCTGGAGGTGTGCGTAGTGGGTGTTAATGGAGAGAGTTTGGTAGGTGGGCGAAGTAGCCTTAGTAATAGAGACAGGTAGGGAAATGGAGGGAGGAAGGAGGGGACAGTTGTGATTGGGTGGTGGTAAGGGGGATGGGCTTGATGACTAAATAAATGTAGAGGTAGTGGGGGCGGGTGGGAATAGGGGGCAGGGAGGGGAGCGGAACAAGCCCGAGCGCAGAGGGTGAAGCGGAGCGGGGACTACACCACAAAGATTTCCCTGGGTCTTAAAGGTAACCAGGTTCAACAGCAGCTTGTTTAAGTTTTATTTAAAAAGAACCTGTTTTTATTTGGCGTTATTCTGCTTAATTCCAGTAGCAGAACGCTAGATATTTAAACAAAACATATGTAAAATAATAGTCCTTTACCCTGAGTCACTTGTTAGAATCAGAGGTATTTGGTGGAGGGTTGTTTGTGCATTCGCACTTGTGGAGGGTCCTGTGCCACGCGGTGTGCTTGGGGGCTATCTGAGGTGAAAATAATGGAAAGAGATATTGTATTTAGTGTTAGGTACCTTTGTTAGGTAATAGTCAGTAAGAGACTGTTAAGCAATGCAGTAGGTAAGTAAAGTTCAAAAGCACAATTCAACAGGAAATTACTGATTATAACTCACAATGTTACAGCTGGTAGGACTATGCAATACTTAATTACCAGAGTGTTGCTTAAATACGCCACAAGGCATACAATTAAACAGGAAGAGCGTGTTCTGTGAGTAAAACGCACACGCTAAACATTATGTACACTTATTACAAGTTGAGCACCAGAAATAAAGCAGTTTTGGTTAGCTAGTAACAAAACGCGTGCTCTGCAAGCTCCACAGGCTTAAGACATACACTAAGCAGTTACGCTAGGCTTTCAAGGGTAACATCAGAAAAATGCAGTAAAGTTTAACTTTCTAGTTGTAAGCACTCGCGTACAACTGAGTACCATAGTCAAAAACACAGAATACAGGCACAGTCCACAGAATGAAATCACTGATGCATTAAGGTTAAATTAGAATGAGCTCGCACTACGAGCATACACAGTGAAGTATTAACATAAACAGCATAAGCAGAGTCTAGCGTTTTCTCCGTTTCAAACAGTAAGACTTGCAATGTTTAAATTAGTGTACCACATACTCTACACAAGACTAGCAGAGACTAGCGTTTTCTCCTTTTGATACAATAAAACTTGAAAAGTTGAAATTAGTGAAACACATACCCTAAACAAGGAAATGAAACCGTGCAGGTGGGTAGGTCTGTCCCTGAACTTTTCCCTTGATCAGAAGTAATGGCGGAAAACCACAAGGGTGCAATATAACCTTGCTGACGTCAGGAACTACACCACAAAGATTTCCCTGGGTCTTAAAGGTAACCAGGTTCAACAGCAGCTTGTTTAAGTTTTATTTAAAAAGAACCTGTTTTTATTTGGTGTTATTCTGCTTAATTCCAGTAGCAGAACGCTAGATATTTAAACAAAACATATGTAAAATAATAGTACTTTACCCTGAGTCACTTGTTAGAATCAGAGGTATTTGGTGGAGGGTTGTTTGTGCATTTGCACTTGTGGAGGGTCCTGTGCCACGTGGTGTGCTTGGGGGCTATCCTGAGTCACTTGTTAGAATCAGAGGTATTTGGTGGAGGGTTGTTTGTGCATTCACACTTGTGGAGGGTCCTGTGCCACACGGTGTGCTTGGGGGCTATCCTGAGTCACTTGTTAGAATCAGAGGTATTTGGTGGAGGGTTGTTTGTGCATTTGCACAATGTTTTGAGGATGGTGTTTGAGGTAGGGTGTGGTCTTGAGGGAGTCCAGGGTTGGGATGGATGTCACCACATTGTTTTAGGTTATTATGGTGAGGGGAATATTTGTAGTGGCTAGCTAATGTTTTCTTTGGTAGTGGGACCAGATATACCTTTTGGGTAGGTTCTAGAGAAAGGTCAAGAATCTGTTGTTTTTGAAAGTGTAATATGTTAGTTCTAATGAGGCTTGCTAATATGTTTGAGAAGCTGATAGAATGTTTGTCTTTGTGGGCAGAATAGGTGGGTGATATTGAAGCTAAGTTAATTTGTAAAAAATTGAGGGAAGTGGTATGTGTTATTATTGTTAGAGTAATTAATGTGAGTAAGGTTTGAAATTTGTTACATGTTAAATGCAGCATGTTGTAAGTTTACAAGATAAGGAGGATACGAAGAGAAATTTGGATGTGTTTAAAAGTATGGATATGTGTGGACAGCAGTGTAAGGGAGTAAGTAGGCTGTATGTAGTGATGTTATGTAAGGGATGTGTTAGAATTAAGTGGAGTGGGTGTTAGGTTATAAATAAAGGTGAGGAACTAGTTTGTGATTGGACAAGAAAAACTTGGAGGTAAAGCCTGAGTTTGCATAATGTAATTGATGTGAAGGTGGGTGGGAATGGTGGTGGGGTAGGGTAGGGGGGCAAAGTGAGACTGAGTGGAGTGGAGCTACACCCATCGATAGTTTCTGCACACAAAAAAACAATCAGTGAATATATTAGTCTATAGTAGCACTGAGAGCAAAGTGGACAGGGAAACAGTATTGTAAAACCTAATAGAAAAATTAAGATGACTTTTAGAGAAATCGTTTAGATTAGTTTTGTAAAAACTACTAGAAAAATGGAAGATGACTTTTAGAGAAATCTTTTAGTTGATGCCAAACATATTCAAGTGCAAATCAAATGTATTCAAGGATGAATTGTATACCTTTACAGTAATTTAATGTTTTATTATTAAATCTGTGATCTGCTATATTAAGGTGGTATCATTTAGTTCTAGGACCCAGATGAGTAGCTGTAGATACTTTTCCCTAATAGAGGAATGATGTAAGGTTAGGAAACAATACAGGTATAATGCTTGGGTGAAAGTGTAGGAAGTTAGGATAGAAGAACTGGGAATAGAGAGTTAGGAAGAGCAAGAGTAGCAATGAGATTAGATTATAGGTAGAATAGTGAATACAACATTAATGTAGTCAGATAGTAGATCTTACTATTGTATACATAGAAAAACTCATTATACAGTAAAATTAATACACTTAGAATTCCTGTTTAGTGTGCATTTAGTACTGACTCGATTATCTTACAATAGCTGAAATGTATTGGTTCTAGCTGATGCAAATACAGAGAGTGCAGTTACAATCACAATGCCAAATAAAACAGGAATCACTTGAGATATCTGAAATATAGATTTCAGTTGTTGCATTTAAATCTTACTCATTCAAAAGGATATTTTACATTCACTTTCTTCGTTCACATTTTCTCATAACTGGTTATTTTCTTTATATCCTTTCTCTTTTTTCACCATTTACATCATTCTTATAGGAATTTCTTCATTTCCACTTTACTCTTTTTTTCTAACTGAAATGAAAGTTGAAAATCTGTTTTTTTTTACTTTATTTGATCATTCCATTTTCTTACTTCTGTTATCCTTGTTTGCTTCACATATATACTTTAAATTTACATCTGTCCAGCTAATCATAAAATCAGGATGTTCAACATGTACCAATATCAATATATTTCTTCATCTTATAAGCTCCTCTTTATTTCTCTCCTTATTCTTCTGCTCTTTCATTTTTCACCTGATGCAAAAAATTAATTTTACCCATTTCATTTTGTATGGCTTCAGTAAAAAGTATATGCATTTCTGTATTAGCCTCATTCTTCCAGCATCAAAAACATCATTTATACTTAAGATCCATTTGCAAGTAGACCATACATCTAGATCCGTTTCAATTATATGTTCAGACATGACCACACTGCATAAATTATTCACATTTGATTACTTGCTGATAAAAACAGACTTGAAGGTTCAAGACTTGATAATAGTTCAGCTTACGTCACTATCCACACTAAAATAAATTTTGAGTTTTGGGTGAATATCCTGGTTATTACCAGATAAAATTAGTCATAAATTATATTGTGCACTTACTTCACTTCTGTTTCCTCTAGCAGTTTCATCTTAATTTTACATCAGCATAAAAAGCAAATATGCAGACTTCTATTAATACATCGCTTGTCTAAATAATTTAAACACCATTAGCATTTTAACTGTCTCACTGCTTAAAAATGCCATGAAATACCATGTCAAGGTCTCACTTCATTAGTGGTATCAATGTAAAGATTACCTTCGGTTGATATAAACAATGCTTTGCATTTTACCCCAAATCATTCTAATAAAAACATTTTCTTGAGTGGAGCGTGTTAAATTGATTTGTTTTCCACACGAATTAGCATAAAATTATCCAAACTCTTAAAGCAAAATGAACTGAAAAGTATATTTTCTAAAATTAAATACCTATTAGTGAGCGTTTATGTACATACCAGATAATGTATATAACTAAATTAGTCATTTTATCTGATACTTCTGCCACTCTTATCACACACACACACACACACACACACACACACACACACACACACACACACACACACACACACACACACACACACACACACGTCTCTGTTTGTCTTGTGCTTGCACACAGCTTCTTCTTCTTCTAGTTCTTCATTCTTTACTCCATTTACTGTAAGATCATCATGTAAATCTATGCTCTGCTCAGACCCTTGTAGTTCATCCGCATTTACATTAACTTTTGGGAGCCTACTTCTCTTTAGGTTTAAAAAACATTTACCAAAAATGCATTCTTACAAATGGCAAAGAAGCTTTACTAACACATGTATCCTCCATAGGTCATTTCTGCCCTTTGAGATATAGGTGCTTAAACTGACCATCTGGATAGGAAATGGACAACTGAACAGCATGCAGAATGATACTACAGAAACTGCTACACTAGCTTCATCCTTTATGGTCTAACATACTATATCAGTGTTTATGTTACAAATGAGGACCATAGGGGGTAATGATGCCATTGCCTGAGGTGTAATCCCAGCAGGCACTGCAGATAAACTGGTTACAGTTAACCTAATTATTGTTAACAGTCACTGCAGTTAACTTGGATGGAATGCATTTGTAGATGAAAAACATAATGCTACCACCAGTTCTGACACCAGGCTGTGATTCACAGATGTGCGGCATATTACGCAGTGCAAAATACCATGAGTAACGACAACACTAAGGGTGTGGGTGATTCGAAGACACAGATAAAGATAACGAGGATGCACAATGTCTAAAATGGCATGGTATGCAATGCAAGTCATAGACTACATAATTACATGGAAATAAGGAACTCCATTCAAACAAGCTACACAAGTTACACAAGTACTGACACTCAAAATGGAAGATTTATGTATAAACATAAAACGGGTATGTTGTGCACCTGTTTTGAACACTAAAATATATAGTATGCAAGACAGGACCAGGGCTCGGAGGAGTAGCAACACAGCAGCATGTGTTTGCAGCTGTCCAGTTCTTGTAATATTGTGTGCTGCAGCTATCTGTATGAATAATGGGAGTACAGACATCTGCTGACCTGCCACCACCTCACAGATTAGCTCACTATGGACCATTTCTATGTGGATAAAGAGACTGTAAGTGACCTAACTGAACTGTGTTGCCCACAAATGGACTTGAGGAGGATGTGTCACATGCCCAGACCTCTAGATACTAAGGTATGTGTACCCTTAACCATCTTAGCCACAGGGACCTTTCAGTGATCTATGGGGACAAGTTAAGTATACTGCAGACATCAGCCTCAAGAACATTAAATCAATTACTCAGCATTATACTACAGCATGTTGTGGAGCATATCTGGTAACCCAGGGATATAGAGGAGAGAATCAGCTCCATGCAGGCCTTTTACAACATAGCCCATGTCAGCGGGCTCTTGGGACTCATAGAGTGCACGTACATTGCCATCAAGAGTTCACCTAGCACAGAGGACTTGCAAGACATCAACTGGAAGAGCTCTCACTCTCTCAGCTAACATGTGGTGTGCAGTTCAAAATGTATTATTCATAATGTGTCTATTTACCACAAAAGCAGGTCCCATAAATCACACATTTGGCACATGTCCAACCTATACTAAAGGGTGTGTGTGTGTGTGTGTGTGTGTGTGTGTGTGTGTGTGTGTGTGTGTGTGTGTGTGTGTGTGTGTGTGTGTGTGTGGGTGCATTATTGATGTTGACACAAAAGTGTTGGATGATGGTGAAGGATGGGATCATTGGAGAGGTAGCAACAGAAAATTAATTTTAAAATGACAACATTTTCATTTATTTATTCATTCATTCAATTTTCATGCAGTTGTCTATTATATTCAGGAATACATAGGTGCTCGAACCTGTTCCTGCCCTCGGTGGTTATAAGACTTAGAACGATAACTTGACAGGATGTCACACTATCAAAGGATGCATACACACACATACATTTCTACTCACTCACTCAGACCTACATTTAGTTTATAAGATCACAAATTCATCTTCACCATGAATGCTAAGTAAAGGTTTATGTAGACACAGGTGACATGCAGACTCCACAAAGAAGGCACCAGACATATAAACCAAACTGAAGATGCAAGCATTGGAAGGTAGCAGTGTCAACTGCTGCACCGCTGTTGTAAGCCACCTTTTGTCTACATGCCACAATATTATTTTTAATACCACTATAAATACAAGTCTGAATCATGCTGTTCACTATGTATGTAATGTTTCAGTGTTACTATGGAGTTATGTGCTGCCTGTACACTGTCCTTTCTGTATCTCTTTTGTTACATGAGTAATTATTTAAGAAGCAAACAGACAAAATAAATATGTACTTGAGTAGCTGAGGCTGTAATATGATGCAGTAATTGATTCCTGACTGTAACTATATTTCACGCAAAAAAAAGAACTTAACTGGCTTATCTGTAGTGGGATGCCACCTTAGTTTCTCTGCAAGTGTCAGTCATTATTATTAATTCTACCAATGCTACCATTAATTTTCTTTGTCACCCTTCCATTATGTGATATATGCACTTTAAGACTGAGACTGTTAACTATCTTTTCATATTATCGTTTTCTGAATGTCTCACATTGGTGCTGCCTAAAACAGCATTAAGAAATTGTAATACACAGTCATTTTATCCATGGAAGACTGTATGTATCTGTACTTAGTGAAACAGAATATTCCAGAACATTTTCCCACAGCAAGCACCAAAGATAATTGCCGTGATCTACTGGCATGCATTCCTGCCTGTGCTGAAACATACATTATTGCACCTGTTGCTTTAGTCATGGCATGAGTTTGCATTCAGCCACTGCAGTTTTGCAATCATTCATCATTGTCTGCATTGTTTTTAAACACTCAAGCTTTTGTAATAAGTTAACTGTGCTGGTTTTAGTGCTTAAGCCATTCATGAGCAGAGTTTACCAAAAAGAAGAAACGAGAGTCCTGTAAGATGTGTTTAATACAGGATAAGATTTTTTTTTTTCTTTTTTTAATTTCTGGGACCTTGTGAATGCAGCAGTTATCCAAACTGCTATGAGTGTTTGAAGTTCTAGTTTCCTTTCAGGAAACCACAAATCAGCCTCTGCAAAAGTATGCACACATTGTTGTAGTCATTGCACAAGGAGCTGGTAAATGTATTAATTTATGGAATTCATAGATAAATTATATAGAATTTCCCCTAAGGTAATGCATTATACTGAGCTGAAAACATCAGCCCAAAATGGGATGCCATTTTAAAGAAAATATGAAAATAACTTTCCACAAAGGGTCAGCAATCCTCAGAAAGTCTTACAAAAAAATAAATTTGTGAGTGTGTCAGTTGCATTCCTCTGAAGCACATTCAAATTCCTTGTATAACCTCGGAGTGACAGGCATACGGCATTCATTTTAACGTCACATTGTGCTCCCCAGTATTCATGAAATGGCAGACGGATAATGAGAATGAGGAGCTGTACTTACTGTAGTGACACCACATGTGCGATGCAGATGAGCTGTAGGAGCTTTTATACTGCTCGAAGCTTTCAAATGAAATAGCACTTAAACTCCCTAGAAACTGTCCTCACTTTGGAGAATGCTGACATCTGTGTGGTCAGAGAGACATGGTTTAAAGCCACAGAGAGTACACCAACAGTGCAAGGCTATAGTGCCTTCCACATATTTAGATCAGCTACTACACAGACATGGACTAAAGGTGGAAGTGTCTCGATTTACATCAAAAATAAATATACCTCAAAGCTGGTCAAACAAGACAACGTACTTGAGTTGAGCTTCTCTATTTTGAAATCACCATAGGCAAAATCCCATACCACTTCCTTGCAAGCTATATGTCATGCTTTATGACCCAAGAAACCCATAACATGTATTTAGACTTATTTGGAAACACTCACCATCCAACCCAATACCATATTCATGGGTGAATTTTCACCACTATTAACTGGGAATTATATACAACACCAAACATTGAAGGGAGAGATTCCTGGATTTTGTAAACATAAACTCCCTGGACCAGATTGTCACTACACCAAACAGGGATGCAACCATACTGGATCTGGTCCTCATTAATATAGGAGAGTGCTACACACTCCATATGATAATGTCTTCTATGGTAAGGTCAGACCACAAAATGGTCTCATTTGAAGTAAAAATAAAACATGGACCACCAGCTAACCTTAGAATATTCAGAAACTACTCTAAGGCTAACTTCCTACCAGTAAGTGATAACCTGGCAGACGTTCAAGCCCCATAAACCCTGAGAACACTGCTGCCTAAGTGGAACTGTTCACAGAAATCCTATACAAGCATGTTAATAGCTGCATAGAGGCAGCTGTACTCACCAGGAAGAAGTACAGAGTTAACTCAAAAAACAAGCCTCCATTTTGGAATCATAACATCAATAGGGTGTATAACAGAAGGAAGAAAATCATTACAAATTTTAGGTGGTGCATCACCCAGCAGGATAAAAGCACTCTCATCAAACTAAACAAACAACTCAGAGGACAAACAAAGTCTAATAAGGCCATCCTTGAGGAAAAGCCAGAATCCCAGGCCAAGGACAACCACAAGGCATTCTTTTGCCATGTCTGCAACCTAAAAGGCAAAACACAATTGTATGCAGAGCTCATTGTTAATGCAGCCTCCTACAGTGAGCCAGAAGATGTAGCAAACCTACTGGCCAACAAATTCATCTCAGCTTTACCCCTCTCTCCCCCTTAACCTACCCTCAGGAAATAACATCAAAGGTCTCTTCTTCTCTGAAGTCAAGGCCAATGTCAGTGGCCTCTGACTGACTAAATATGCATATGATTGCAAATTAGGAGCTGTCACTGAATCCTCCACCAACACAAATGTTCTCCAGAAAGGACTGACATAGGCAAATAACTGGTGTCAGAGCTATGGACATAAACTAAATGCTAAAAAATGCATAATAATATCCTTTGGGAAGTCATCCATTCTTGGTAACTATCATATTGTAATCTCAACAAATGCGGCAGGACACTGCTATGTCTCAAAGAATTTATTAAAACCTCAAAATACAAAACACAGGATAAGCGCTTTCGGGTAACAACCCTTATTTTATTATTTTTCATTTTATTTTATTTTACATTTGTTAACCGGGCTAGTCTGGCTGGATACATATCCATTTTCAGCAGAGGCCCGAGGAGAAAAGCTCCACTATCAGACTAATACACTACAATATATAAAGTAACTAATAATACTAACTATACAAATAAAACTAAAATTAATATAGTATAATACGGCAAAATACCAATGCAAATCATTTTTCATGTACAAATCTGACTAGATGACAATTAAAATTCAGTCAGGGGCTAAGGAGAAAAGCTTCAGTATCAAAAAACAATTTAAAGTTAAATAATATCCATAGTAGCTAGTCATGACAACAAATAGGTATTGGCTGAAAGCATAAAAAGTGGTTAATATATAGTGTTAAACAGGCAGGTTAGTAGTGTAAAATATATTAAAAGGTTAGAGATAGGTAAGAGGCAGAAATGATGTAAAGAGAAAGGAAATCATAAAGTACAGTTACTGTTAGGTATAGGAATTCTAGACTTAATGAGGCTAAGGAACAGGCAGTAGGTAAAGGAGAGGGGGGAAAACAAAGATAGTGAGAAATGTAAAAGGTAGCAGGATTATAGGAGGTCAGCTACTAGATGCAAGAGCCAGAATAAACAGAGTGGTCAGAGGGGGAGTCAAACAGAAGTAAGAACAGAAGAGTGGAGGTATAAAAAAGGAACTGTGGAAGTCAGTTTAAGTTAGAACTGAAGAGCAAAAGTACACAGGAGCAGACTGGGGAGGGTAATAAATTTGCTGAGGTCAGTCAGGGTTAGAGCAGGGGCATAGCCAGTGAGTTATTAGGTGAGTTTTCATCTGTTTTTTGAAAAGATGGCATGAGCCTAGGGAGGTCAATTCTGTGGGGAGTTTATTCCAGTAAGAACCGACAGTGTTTGCAAATAAGGATTCACCTGATTTATTATGAGATTTCAAAGTAGTAACTAGTAGCTTGTTGGCTGATCTAAGTGAAGTGAGATTTTTATAAGGAGTGATGAGTTTATTTAGTGTGGGTGTGTTGGAGGGGTAATGTAGAATTTTAAAAGTGATGATTAGTTGCTGTAGTAGTATTAGGTTTGGAAGTTCAAGCCAGTTTAGTTTCTTTAAGTTAAGACAGTGATGAGTTTGGAATAGAGAGCCAGTGGCAAATCTGGCTATACTGTGGTAGGCGGTATTCAGTTTTTGAAGATTAGCTTTAGATATATTGATAAAGGAAGGAGAGGCATACAATAACGTAGAAATGAGGTGAGTTTGGGCGAGAGCTACTCGAGACGTGGCAGTAAGGAAGGGCTTAAGTCTGTAAAGGGCACCCATCTTTTTATTGACTGACTTGATAGTTAAGTCAATGTGATAGTCAAAATTTAGCTGATTGTCTATGGTTACGCCTAGCAGTTTAGTGGAAAAGTCAGGTTGGATGACAGTGCCATTGCTCGATACAATGGAAAAAGTGATAGGGGTGGATTTAGAGGTAGGGGTGAACAGTAGAAGTTTGGTTTTTTTGGGATTTAGGAGGAGGCAGATATGTTGGAACCATTTTTCTGCTGCAGTGAAGACCACCTGGGTAGCAGATAAAACATTCAATTCTATCAAATTATTTAAAAAAAGCATTGACCAATGACAAACTAATGAAAAACCCACCTACTCTGAAGGGCGGGCTTCATAGGTATTACTTCATTCAATCCTGGGCTTCTGTGAGCCATCAGCTCTATAATCCATATGGATTCAGCAAGCTCCGTTAGCTGTTTAATATCCCCTCCTCTATTATTTAACTTCATATTAACTATGGCCCTAAACCTAAAGCTATGTGTAGGATGTTCTTTTATATGCCTGTACAAAGCATTATGTATATCACAGTTTCTAATGCTAGAAAGATGCTGCAAAATCCTCATTTTAAGCATATTGTTAGTCTTCCCTACATAGAAACAGGGACACATTAAACACTCAGCCAAATAAACTATATCCGTAGTTCTACATGTAGCCCTCCCCTTCAAATGGAAAATTCTACCTGTCACCGGATGTCTAAAAGAAGTCTCCTTGTTAATGAAACTGCATGCTTTACAAATCCCACAAGGTATAGTGCCTGCAGTTACCCTAACAAACTTTTTACTGGTAACAGACTTCTCCCTGCATAGCAGGTCCTTCAAATTTTTATTCCTCCTATACCTAAAACTTGGATTGCTACCTACTATTTCCCTTAAACCGATGTCACTGGTCAAGATGTTCCAATTCCTATGTATGATATCACAAACATCTCTGATGTTGCTACTATACGTCAGCATCAGCTTCAAACCTCCTTGTGTAAAACTATTAGTGTTATAACTGGGTTGTTCTCTTTGAGCCCGTCTGAGCCAAGGTTTATACCTATTCTGCCTAAAACCCTTACTGCTGTCCATAATCCTATTAACCAAACCATCGTCATATCCCCTTTCTCGAAAGCAATCTTTAAGTTTAGTCACTTCTTCCTCATATTGTGTATCTGCCATGCTAATCCTAGAAACTCTGCTGACTTGCCCCTGTATAATGTTTGGAAAGGTAAAGTGGGGATGCATGCTGTCAAAGGACAGCAGAGTATTCTTCCAGCAGTCCTTCCTATATAGACGCAAGGAAAATCCCTCACCTGTCTGCATTACACATACATCCAGAAAATCCAGGGTAGTGTAAGAACTGTTGACGGTAAATCTCAGAAATGTGGTCGTGGAGTGTAAATATGTAACAAAGGTCTCCAATAAACTACTGTCCCCATTCCACAGAATAAAAATGTCGTCAACAAAATGTACATACATTTTAATATGTTCCATCCATCCCTCATTCCCTAGTACAGTAACTTTCTCCCATTGACAGAGAACAAGATTTGCATAAGTATTTGCACAGGGGGTGCCCATCGCTACCCCCTGTGCTTGTCTATACACCGATTTTACCCCCATAAACACATTATTTTCTAATACCAGGGTCAACATGTCTTTGAGCTGGTCTATCTTGACATCAGTTTCACCCAAATCCTTCAAAAGCCCACCTACGGCGGCTATACCATATTCATTACTGATGACAGTAAACAGGCTGTGCACATCTAGTGTAACCATCAAAAACCTACCATTTGTCTCAGCCCTATTTATCCCCCCTAAGATTTTTAAAAAATGACCCGTATCTACCAATACATTGTTCATTCTCTCAACGTATGGCCTGAGAACATACTCCAACCAAATGGACACATTCTCCGTGACCCAACCTCTACCAGACACTATGGGTCTTAGAGGTGGGTCTACGAAAGACTTATGTATCTTAGGCAGTGCCTTAAAGACGGGTGTAACCGCCTTTTCTATCCATAAAAACTTAAAAGTTTCTTCCGTGATCTGCATATTCTTGAATAACAACTCCAAACGGTTGTGTTCCCTATCAATCACTTGTTTAATACCTAAAGGGTTGATCAAAGTGTAGGTGCTATTATCAGATAACATATCATTCAACTTATTGTTGTACCAATCTGTATCTAACACCACTACCGCTCCACCCTTATCGGCCATCTTAATGGTCAGATCCATGTTGTTACCTAGGTCTAACAATACTTGCCTTTGCGTCTGACTTAAATTATGATATTTACTAAACTCGCCCTCTTGAAAATACCTCATCAAATCACGTTCACACCCATTTATAAAAGATTCATAGCCGGTGAAAATGGTGGAACAAAACAACTGGGTTTTCTTAATGTTAAACTATCAAAATTACTTTCACCAAATATTAGTTTCAACGCCACATTACGACAAAAAAACATTAAGTCCTTAATCACTTCATTATAAGCACAAGTCCTGCTAGGCACAAAGGTTAAACCTTTATTTAAAACCATTAGTTCATCTTCAGTTAACCTATGAGACGATAAATTATAAACAATACCAGTGTCCATAGTAGCAGTCAGTTCAGAACTCTCCTTCTCTTGCTCATATCCCTGTCTTCACTCAAGAACCTTTTCCAGGCCCCCTTCTTCTTTACCGGGGCTGGTAACGTTTCCAAAAAATGTCGTTGGCCTTGTAAATTTTTAGGGCGTGCTCCTGCCCTACTCTCTCCACGGTCAGGATCACCCGACACCAAAACACCCAAAGTATTGTCCTTTAAACCTATCGCCACAGCATCTGTGGAACCATTATCAGTCTCCACCATTTGAAGAACCAATGCCATGTCAGCGACTGGGACCACTGATTCACAAGCCAAAACTGAAGCATCATCCCTGGTTGTGAGCTCATCTTCCATCCGTTCAGGTAAAGTGGTCGGTTCACCACTTGTGTCTAATGAAACCGTAGTAGCAAGGTGATCACGATGGCCACGCCCCTCCTGCTGACGTATAACCACTTTCCTTCCACCTCCTATATTGCTGGTAGAGTGTTGATTTCTAAATCTCGGCCAAACAAATATGTTGCCACTGGAAAAATCCTCATAGTGCCTTTGCAACTTGCCGACCTTCTGCAGCCGCAACTTCTCGTCGTTGTCCTTAAAAGTACTGTAGAGCTGCTCCATA